>NW_019272062.1:584639-616140 GCF_002738345.1 Cucurbita maxima
AAAAAAAAAAAAAAAAAAAAAAAAAAAAAAAAAAAAAAAAAAAAAGAAAAAACATGCCTGTGGGGTCAACCTCTCGAGAAAGTTTAATAGCATCAGACGTTGCAATATCTCGATTAGCTGAAGTTATGGCCAAAATAATGCAGTTTGGCTGCAGTCAAGATTTCAATTTATCCTTAATCAGATCAGGAAACTTCAGCTTGCTGGAAATTTCAAAATAAACACTCTCCCAGCTTTTCTCCAGTTTGTATTTTTATTAGTAAAATGCAAATTCCATTAATGTCTTGAGAACTGCAACTCGCATCCTAAGTTTGAGGAAGAATTACTGAACTGGGATGTCAATACTTCATTGATTTTATCCAAGGCAGTATTTCAATATTCTATAGTACAATTAAGGGAGGAAATGGATCAAATATTGCCGGAAAAATCATAAATTTTTGTTTAATTAACTCCATTTTCTATTTTTCCATATGAGTTTGATTGTCTCTTAACAGTCCAGCACACACAATTTTCAGGCGAATCTACTTTATTTTATCTCCAATGAAAACAATTTCAAAGAAGTAACTCCAGTAAAACTGGGAACAAAAAGTTTATAGCAAAAGATACTTCCTTACCTTTTCGACAAAAGATACTTCCTTACCTTTTCGACATAAGTACGGACCATTGTCTCAATCTCCTGAACAATGCTCTCAGGCTGTCCTTCTGCAGCAAATAAATTTATTAACCTCTCAAAATAAGGTTGGAACTTAAGATGTTATTTTATAATGGTTTATAATGAAATGGTGGAAGTTTACCTACAGCAACCTTTGTTAAACCAGGCAAATCTATAAGTGTCAAATTGACCACTGCGATCAAATTAACATTAAGAAACCAAAAAGATTTCCATCATCAGTTAACACAGGGAAGAATACATAATAATATGAATTAACTTCATTCATTAAAATAATGCATGAATTATCCAATTGATGATACAAATGAGCAAAGAAAGCAGTATCATAATACCATATTAAGAAATAATGACTATCCTAGAAAAGTGATAGCTGATTCTTGGAGATGAATGTCAAAGTCATCAGAAACAGAATATCTATCCTATATATAGTTCAGTTCTTCATCAAACTAGGCAATATTATTTTGAATACTTGTCTTATCAAACCAAAAGAATGTGAAAAAACAGCATCTGATGTGAAGTGTAATAATATGGATGAAATTCATTAAGAGGAAGAATTCCGCAATTATATCCTATGAAACAAACAGGCAAACCAAGCAGAAGCGGCTTTGAAATTATAATCATTCTAGAAACGTGGCACTAAGTCTTTTAGATATAGGTCAAAGGAAACAGAAATGACACATCTATCCAATGTAAAATTATGATTTATCATTTAATAATGTAGTAACATTTCTCACCTAATCAAATTTTAAAATGTGGCATAATAAAAAGAACACATCTCGATGTTTAATGTACTAGCTACAATGAAAACAAAAACTAATGACTCATCAGTAAAAACCAGTAAGGCAAGAAACTAGTGAAGATACAGCTGGAAGAATCATTGACCCATACAGAAAACAGATGTTGTTGAATAATGAGAACCACACTATGAATCTAGATTTGTTACCATTTGGAGAGTAGATACTAAGATGAATTGGAACAGGAGAAATCTGTTTTAATCTCCCAGTCAAACTATTAGTTTCATCTTCAATTTCCTTCCTAACCATTGCTGCAAAAAACTAAGAGAAGTTAACAATGATATCAGGGAAGATATCTAGATAATTTTACTGATATGGATCCCTTTGGGGTAAGGCTTTAAATTTTCATTTCATTGGTTCTGATTCGATAGTGGAAAACGTGATAAGATATACATCATAGCATACGGCTTTGTAAACTTAGGAACTACTACATCTTACATTTCAAATATATTGCAGACATTTCAAGCAGCACGATGTGTATGTATATAAAGAGACATCCCAACACCTGTTAAAATTTTAAAGCAGCTTGCTCTCGTTCAACTTTGTTTGTGGTGCAAGACAGTGAGAGATAAGTGGAGATACTATGGAATTTAGGAATTCCTAAACTTTTGAACTACCATGACTAAGTGTACGTGAATTTGAATCCTAATATATCCCCATTAATTTGTTTTACTGCTGTTTTCATCTAACATTTATAGAAACGCTAAAACTTATGGTCTTTTTTAGAAAAGGTAACATTTTCGGGGAAAGAAATTGTACTAAGCAGTATACAACAAACAGTTCACAAAAAAATCAATACATACTTCGTTTTTTGAAACATTATTTCTTTTCTCTTTTTATGAAAAGCTGGTTATTTAAAACTGAAAATTTCCTTGAAAAACTACAAATTAGAGTAATTATTTCCCCTCGAGTAATGAATTTAGCATAACAGGAAGTACTCTGAAACTAAATATGAAATTGACAGCAAGATAACTTTTCTGACTGAAACTTTTCTAAGGAACATAAAAAGTAAAGAATGAGTACCATTTATAATATTAAAAAAACAAAATGACGTACAGAAGTCTGAGAATTTTTTCTTAGGCAGATGAAGAAATTCTGCATACTCCTCTCTTCCTGGTTCTGTCTTCTGGAGCTGCAAAACTAGAGGCCTCCGCGTAACAATTCCTGGAAAATAAAATTATCAGTTGGTGAGTTTATCTAATTATTTCCTTATTGTGTATTAGGGACATCGTTAATCTTTGGTTCAAAAGCCTTCTATGGCAGCAGAAATTTGAATATGATTGATCATAGAGGATTCTTTCAGTTCAGAAACCAGCAAGGTATTTCTATCTTCTCGATAATAGTAGTAAATTCCAATTTAATTGAATATAACTCGGATAGAGGTTCACTGTTCCCTTCAGAATCTGTATTCTTCTAGTCACTGATAGAAAAAGTTCTTCGACTAACTTTAACATGGAACAAAGATCTCATGCCCGAATCATTAAAATCGTTTACATGAGTTCTTCTTGCTCTTATAGTTTTATTGTTTTTCCTTTTCCATTACATACTCTGTTGATTGTTCTTGTGGTTTGGCCGCGCGACTTAATCTGACTAATTATAGAGAATAATAACCACAACAATTACCAGAAAATTTCATGCAATTGTTTCTTCCATAGCTCCACACCTCGAAACTCAACTTTGATCATTTTACCTATTTCTGAAAGAAAACAAAGCTAGAACCAACAGTGACTTACCTGATCCCCTGGGAAGAAAATCACGACCAACGATGCTCTCCAATACTGATGATTTTCCGGAGCTCTACATTTCAAACCGAGCACAACAAATTAACCTCGCATGCAAGAAAAATCACCTGAAGAAAACCACACATGCACATGCATCCAAAAACAGTACCATACAAAGACAAGCATAGCACAATCAACAGATCAATAAAAGTCACAGCACAATTTACCTGGCCGCCAACGACGACGACGGATGGAAGAGCATCCCAAAGAGTAGGCAAGGCAGAATCACCGCCATAATCACCAAGAACAGTACAAGCCCTCTGTATACGGTTAACGAGGCCGATCCAGCTCTCCATGGTAGCCATTTCGCCGAGTTCAGCGTCCTCCTCTTTATCTTTCACTACACAAGTAGAAGAAGAGCTCGAATTCGAAGCATGGGAGACGATCACCGAGAGCAAAGTGAGTATGATCAGAGTGAAGAAGGAGAAGACGTCGAAGAACATAAGGAGAGCTATTTTTGCGCGTTGTGGGAGCAAATGTTGCACGATTTAACGGGAGAACGTTTCGACGGTTTTTATATGATTCGACTTTCATTTGAACTCCTTTTACAGTATTCGTATAAACTGATGATTACTTGTCCTCTAAATAAACGTTACACAGATTTAAATTCTTTTCAAACCTTTGTGTTTTGGCGGGCTGTGTTATTGTGTACAAAGGCATAAAGTTAACAAATCATTGCAAAACAAAAAATTATAATAAATAGAAAAAAAAAAATTACAAATAGAGCCATTAGTGTACATGTTCGAGTTGGGTGGAAGGATTTTTTTGACCCAACCTAAAAGTTAGTGTACAAAGGTTTCATATTTTTTTTAAAATTTTATTTATCCATAATTTATAATTTTCAATACAATTTTAGATTAAATATATTAAAAGTTCATAAACAAAAATAAATCAATATATAATTATTTACTAAATAAATAAATAAATTCAATAAAAAATAATTATTAAATAAAATAATATAAACAAAAATAAATTCAATAAAAAACAGAACGGAAATAAAATAACAAAATAATTAAGGAGAAATTAAATAAATTAATATAAAAAAACATATATTTGCCCATCCAACTCAAGGATGCGTATATATTGTTCGAGTAACTCAAAGGTTTTGCCCACAAATTCAAAATTGAACCGATTCAATTCGGATTCAGAAAAATGAACTAACCCTACCCGAAATATTAATCCAATCCAACGCTTATAGTTCGGGTTGAATGTACACCTCTAATAGCCATGTTTCTGAGATTTACACGTATATCTATGGTTGTATCAATTGCAAAGTATATAATAGTAGCATTGATGCTGGTTCAAAAGCTTTTTTGACATGGAACTTGCAAAATCATTGAATAGGATAGGAACAATGAACCTCCACAATGATACAATATTGTCCATTTTGAGCATAAACCATTGTGGATTTGCTTTCTGTTCCCCAAAAAGGTCTCTTGTATCAATGAAAATAGTGTCTCTTACTCATATACCTGTAATTTCTTCTTAATTAGTTAATATAAAACTCCAACAATCCTCAACCGACCTAAAAAAATTATATTTTTAAATCATTGTCACATTGTTTTAGGCCATAATTTTATTTAGAATTTGTACCCGAACAGAAAATTTGAGATTTGCCTTTATGAAAAGCCGTCAAAAGTAATAATAAATGAAAGTATACTATTGATATCAATAGCAAAGTGTATAATAGCATATCGATACTCGTTCAAAAGCTATTTTTGACATAGAACTTGCAAAATCACTAACTAGGATAGGAACAATAAACCTCCACAATGGTACGTATCGTATCAATGAAAATAATGTCTCTTACTTATATATCCGTAATTTCTTCGTAATCAGTTAATATAAAACTCCAACAATCCTCAACGGATCTAAAAAAAAAATTAAATTATCACATATTTTAAATCATTGTCACGTTGTTTTAGGACATAATTTTATTTAAAATTGGTAGGATATGCTTTATGTGAATATTGATATAGTTATTTTTTTTTATCGTTTTTAATTTCTCTTATTCAATAATGTTATTTATCGATTTTATATGATTTTTTTTTTTTGTCATTTATAGTATAAATGTTCGTCTAACATACTTTATATGAATATTGGTATATTAAGGGTATGCATGATTTGGCATACTATATATATATATGAAGTGAGACGAATTGAGGCCATTGGATCTAGTTTTAAGATCTAACGGTGGATAAAATTTGGAGAGAAAATGAAGAAAAAAACGAATTAAAAGAAAATGACTTGAAAGAGAGAGAGAGATCCTCCCACATCGGAAATGACTTGAAAGTCTGCACCATACGCTACTATAAAACACGCCGAAGATGTCTCCACAATTCGTACCTTTCTCGGCCTTTCGGCTAAGATCTAGTCTAATATTAAATTAATATTTCATATCTGATTATGGGCCATCGGCGGCCCACATGATATTAAATTAATTTTTCATGGGGGATGGCCCACCAAGGTAGCTTGCTATTATGTGGGCCTTCGAGCGTTGCTACGCAATACTGTATGGGCCTGGCGCACCCCTCGAAGCCCAATTAAGATGTTAGTTAATTAATATAGGTTTAAAATTTTACTTTTCATTCTGATTTCAAAACCCTAAACAAAATTGTATTTTGTTTGTTCAGATGCATTTTTGATAGAGTATATATATATATATATTTTTTTTTATAAAACCAGTTTTAGCTACCCAATAGATATTAGGGTAAATATAACTAATTAATTTACGGACATATTTTATATTTGAACTGTTATATAATAATTATTTGACCATATATTATAAAATTTAATTTAACAAAAATGATATCAAAAGTTGATATAGAATCAACCAGGGAATAAACTTGTTGATCTTCTTAAAATGATATCAAAAGTTGATCTGAAGGTAAAGAAAACTTATTTTTAAATTCGTGATTTGAATTGTTTCTAAATTCGTGATCGAATCATTCCACAAGAGATCAAAACCACTTAATGACAGCATGGAAGTTTTAAACACAAAAATTTGCAAAGAAAATCTTAGCTATCTATATCTCCAACGTCTTCTAGAATTTCCTTTGATGAGCTCACTATATCTCCAACGTCTTCTAGAATTTCCTTTGATGAGCTCACTATATCTCCAACGTCTTCTAGAATTTCCTTTGATAAGCTCACTATAGCTTAAATATAAGTGTACAAGGTTTGTTTGTTGTAGCTTCTTCGCTCTCTTCCTTGTAATTGGACCTTAATGTATGAAAATTCCTTTGTCGTGGTTCATATCAAATGGAGGCCCTTATGAATAGAGCATACAATGATGAAGACGAGGAGGATAAAATGGCTAGATTTCTTGGTGGATTAAACCGACAACTTACTCATCAAGTGGATAGACAAACGTACTTTGATATGCAAGAATTGTTACATCTTGTAGTCAACTTGCTCAACAAGTAGATAGACAAGCGTATTTTGGATAGATTCCTTGGTGGATTAAACTGACAACTTGCTCATCAAGTGGATAGACAAGCGTACTTAGGAAAACTTAGGAAAAGGAACCAAGGTCCTCAAATTCAAAAAACAAAAAACCCCTAGACCTCCCACGGTACAATGTGTTAATCACTCAGGTTACATCGCTTGGAACGTGGGAAGCCTTAGATGTAGGTTTTCAAACTACATCACTTGGAATATAAGAAGCCTTGGATGTAGGTTTTAGACTACACTGATTGAAACGTATGAAGCTTTGGGCATAGGTCTTTAAATTATGTCACTTAAAATGTAGGAAGCCTTGTGCATAGGTTTTCAGACTAAATCACTTGGAGCGTAAGAAATCTTGGGTAGGTTTCAAACTATACGACTTGGAACATAAGAAAGTTTGAATGTAGATTTCAGACTATATCGCAGAAAATACATGAAGCCTTAGATGCAAGTTAAGACTACGTAGCATGGAACACATGAAGCTTTGGACGTAGGTTTTCCGAATGTGTCGCTTGGAATGCATGAAGCCTTAGACATTGACCCAGAACCAAAATCCTTAGATCATAACCATGTTTAAGACTGATACCTTAAGACCAAGGTCCTTGAGCCAAGATCCATGATAAGAATTTAGAACTCAAGAACAAAACTCAAGGATATAAGTTCTCAAGACAAGAATAAGAACAAGAACATGACAATAAATGAGTGTGGTACCCTAGCATTGACCATGGACACGCTTAAGAGCCTAAGTAGGCTGCTTATTGAGTTTTTATATTCATTCTAAGTTCTCTCATATTTTTCATATGACAAGAAGGAGTTGATCGAAGATGAAGTAGGTACCATATAAAGCGACATCGAATTTTCAAACGTTTAGTGTTTTAAGTTGTTTTGTTTTGTCGAGCTCAATGTATTTAAACTCATAAACTATATTTTGAATTTGTAAATAAAATGTATTTATGTCGTGGCCGGAAAGATCAGTTGTGACATTCTTCCTTTCTTCTTTTTCCTCTTTTTTTCGGGAGTGTTCAATGACTAAAATGCTACCATATCTTAATTTCATATACCAAAAATGTAATTTTTCTTAATTTTATTTTATAATAATATTTTTTATTCAAACAATTCATTGATATTAAAAAATAACAACCAATTAAGAAAATTACATCAACAAAAAAATTAATATTATGATACCTAATAAAAATGAATTCTATTTAAATAAGTTATGGTATCAATAAATAATTACTCCCAAAAATAAAACTACATCAATCAAAAGAAGATAAAAATATAAATTAGTTTTATTTGTATTTATTATCTAATATTTTATTTTAACAAATTAATTCATAACTAGTTACTAATTAAAATTAAATATTATTATGAGTTCTGTTAGGATCTATTTTTTGAATTGATCTTGTGGAACTCTTTATTTGAATTCCTGATATTGGCTGTATTTTTGGAGGGAAAATGTCGGGTTTTGAATTGATCGTTGTGGAGAGGAGGAATTTATGAGCATATAATTTGAACATCATGGTAGCAAATGAAAGTGGTCATGCAACGGCCCAGCCCACTGATAGCAGATATTGTCCTCTTTGGGCTTTCCCTTCCGGGCTTCCCCTCAAGGCTTTAAAATGCTCCGGCTAGGAAAAGATTTCCATATCTTTATAGGATGTTTCGTTCTCCTCACCAACCAAGGTGGGATTCTCACACTCACCAACCAAGGTGGGATTCTCACAATCCACCCCCTTTCGAGATCCTCCGTCCTTACTGGCACACCGCCTTGTGTCTATCCCCCCCTTCAGGGAACAGCCTCCTCGTTGGCACATCGCCCGGTGCTTGACTCACATACCATTTGTAATAGCTTAGGCCTATCGCTAGCAAATGTTGTCCTCTTTGGACTTTCCCTTTCGGGGTTCCCTTCATGGCTTTAAAATGCGTTTATTAGGGAAAGGTTTCCACACTCTTATAAAGCTTCCCCGCATGACTTTAAAACGGTCTCCTAGGAAAAGGTTTCCACACTCTTATAAACCTTCCCCTCGTGGCTTTAAAACAGTCTGCTAGGAAAAGGTTTCCACACTCTTATAAAGGGTGTTCATTTTCCTCCCCAACCAATGTGAGAGTCTCCCAGATTAGGAATCTAACCAATCGGCACTCACCTTTTTTTTTTGTGTTTGCTGTTAGGTTTGCTGTTCAGGAACAATGGCTGTTGAAGTTGACGTGGCAAACCAGGAACTGAGCCAGACACATAATGATGTGAAGCTGTTCAACCGGTGGAGCTTCGATGATATCCATGTGAACGACATGTCTCTAGTTGATTACATCGGGGTTGCTCCTTCCAAGCATGCTACCTATGTCCCCCACACTGCTGGGAGGTACTCTGTCAAGCGTTTTCGAAAAGCTAAGTGCCCAATTGTGGAGAGGCTCACAAATTCACTTATGATGCACGGTAGAAACAATGGGAAGAAACTCATGGCTGTAAGGATTATTAAGCATGCAATGGACATAATTCATCTCCTAACTGATCTCAACCCAATTCAAGTTATTGTTGATGCCATTGTTAACAGTGGACCACGTGAAGACGCTACTCGAATCGGTTCAGCCGGAGTTGTTAGGCGTCAAGCTGTGGATATATCCCCTCTGCGACGTGTTAACCAAGCAATATATCTTCTTACAACTGGTGCTCGTGAAGCTGCCTTTAGAAATATCAAGACAATTGCAGAATGCTTGGCTGATGAACTTATTAATGCAGCAAAGGGTTCATCCAACAGTTATGCTATCAAGAAAAAGGATGAGGTTGAGGGAGTTGCGAAGGCAAATCGTTGAGCTTTTTTTCGGGGTTCGTTTCATGCGTACAGCAACAGTTTTCTTGTCGCGCCATTTCATATCCTTGTTTTTGACTGAAAATTTCTTATAGGTCTGATTCCCAATTGTTTTGGTTTCTCTTTTTGAAAGTTATGGTTGTAATAACAACTTTACAAGCAAAATTAGGCAGAATATGCAATAAAATCTGTTAAACAATGTATTTACAGAATTTCAAGCAAGCAACTTAGTCGAGATAAAAAAGTGTAACGATTTTTCGAAGATTTTTTGCCTCTTGGCAAGTATCCATGAGCAACCTACTATCATGAAATGCAAAGCAAATGACTTGCTGTACATGAGAAATAATGTCCATATTACATAACCTGCAATTTTCAACAAAGGCAACCTTAAGACTTCTGCTACACGATGCAGTGATACTTCGACAAGCTACACTCAAATTTTGATTTTAAATTCATGAAACCACACATAATAGAACTTTATGTCCCGAAGGGTTTTAAAGTCGAAAAGGTAAAGATATATTAGACACAATTGAAATTTAGGGACTCATGAGACGTTTTAAATTCTAGGTACTTATTAGACACAAAATTGAAAACTTAATGACCTACTAAAGCTTTTTAAAGCTTAAACGCCTATTTGACCCTAACTTGTAATCGAACTTCAAAAAAAAAAAAAAAAATAAAATAAAATAAATATATATATATATATATATATATATATATATATATATATACAAGTATAAAAATAATTGAATATTGGTACATCAAAGTCAAATTTGATTATTGATTAACTAATTCCTTTTCTTTTATCAACAAACTATAATTAAAAATCATTAAATGTAAATAAGTCAACAAAGAAAAAAGCATACCTGCTAGCTTCCATTAAAGGTAGGTGATCGTTGTAGGGCTTCTCTATCACATTCTTAACCTACAATATACCATCGAAATAGATAAAGAATTCAATAAAATGACATCCAATTGAACGGTGAGAATCTCACATTGGTTGAAGAGGATAACAAAACACCCTTTATAAGGGTGTGGAAACCTTGTCCTAGCAGACGCGTTAAAAAATAACCTTGAGAGGAATCTCGAAAGGGAAAGTCCAAAAAAGACAATGTCTGCTAGCGGTAGGCTTGGGCCATTACAAATGGTATAAGAGTTAGACACCGGCATCGGACGATGTGCCAGCGAGGAGGCTGTTCCCCAAAGGGGGTAGACACGAGACGGTGTGCCAATAGGACACTGGGCCCCAAAAGGGGTAGATTGTGAGAAGCTCACATTGGTTGGAGATGAGAAAGAAACACCTTTTGTAAGGGTGTGGAAACCTTTCCCTAGCATACGCGTTTTAAAAAATCTTGAGGAGAAGCCCAAAAGAGAAAGCCCAAAGAGACGATTAACAAGAACAAACACGGTTTTATTGATATCTCTCACATAAATAAGTAAAGTAGAGATTTTTATAGGCAATCAATCTTACTTTGGATAATAATTCCTGGCTCTCAGGGGGTTGTTTTTTCAAACTTTGTGGCAAAATGACAGTAAGAAGTTCTGGTTTCTCAGCCCTCAATGCACCTCTGATAACTGCTGCATTGGTTCCAGATGCTCCTGAAGTATAGATGTGATTCTTCTGCACACAGACGATGATACCAAGTAATGTCAAGTTATGCAGTCATCAAACAAAGAATAGCCCTCTGTATAACGCATCACATTAAATCACATATTCTACCGTTATAACCATTGCATAGCTAAGAATCTCAATGAGTTCTTGATGCAAGAAACCCATATTTCGAGTTCCAAAGAAACCAATGGCTCTTGGACCTTGTTGTTGAATAGCCAATAACTCCTGCAAAAGTAAAAAAAAAAAAAAAAACATTGTAATTTGGAAGGGGAGCTCAACTTCACACCAAGCACTATAATCGAGAAATTGTGGGCTGTGGCTGAAAGTATGGATCACCCGCCGATCTGTGATAAAACAAACCTATACATGAAGAATGGGATATAGATTGACCAGCACAAAAGTCATCTCTATCAATCTACGCTCATTGATGAGACGACGACATAGAAATTTAAGTCTAACGATTGTCACCCCTTTTTTTTCACTGAAAAGTCAGAGAGAACCTTGGGGAAGTTTAATAGGGTGGGATCGAGGATAGAACCGAATAGCGAATGCACAAAGGTGGTAGGCCGACATTGAACGCTGAAACTTGGCCACTGAAGAAGGCAAAGACTAGGCCCACTTACTGCTTATTGTCATGCTATGGTTTAAGCTTTTAATAAAAGGTTACCCAGATTTGTTTCATTGTCGGGGCTTTTCGGATTGAAGCCCGTTCTTATAGGTAGTTGAGGACATTTTGTGAGCTTGTTCGTTTTTTCTTTTTCCTTTTCGAGGAAGGACAGGAGTAGGACTAAAGTTGTTACTAGTTTCATAGCCATTAAAAAGAAAAAGAAAAAAACGAGATCCCGCAACACTCACCTGTAGATAATCAACATCAGGAACTGGTTTGAACTCAGACACCATAACTGACCCTGATCCTTCCACAATGGATTGGGCTTGGGTTGGAATTTGAGTGCCTGACTCATCATTAGACCCAAATCCATACATCTGTGTTGTATTCTTCTTCCGAGGCACGCTACCATCTCCATCTTTATCTCCTCTTCTATGCCCTTGAATCAACTATAACCAGTACATAAAAAATATCCCCTTATAGTAAATCATTAGTGAAAACCAACTGCCCATAATAACAACAAGACAAATAAGGTCCATAATAACAAGGCCCAAATAAAAAATAAAAACAACCCAACTGACAAGAAGCACAACAAAATAGGATTGCTAATTAAGTCAACCTTCCCCACTCATCCCATCTTTATTCCTTCTGAGTTCTGACATAAGTACTTGTTAAGGAGTGTTGGGAGGGAGTCCTGCATTGGCTAATTTAGTGGAAGATCATGAGTTTATAAGTGAGTAATACTATCTCCATTGGTATGATGCCTTTTGGGGAAGTCCAAAGTAAAACCATGAGAGTTTATGCTCAAAGTGGACAATATAGTACCATCATAGAGGTTCGTGATTCCTAACAGTACTAGTAATAGGAGGCCTAACTGGGTAGAAATTAGAACGGTCTTACTTTTTTGTCAAAGACTTGATGTGTTAATTAATTGAACTAGGTTCAAATTGCTTCTACCAGATAATCTCTTGCCAGAGTTGTTGATTCATGTGAAGCTCATCTAACTTTTGGGGTTGAGACAAGCTCCTGGAGATGCATGAAAGCTGGAAGTGCTGCTTCAATGGGAGGGATTTGATGTCACTAATGCTACTTGGGAAGATGTTACTCAAATTTCCATTCGATTTTCTGAATTTCACCTCGAGGATAAGGTGGCTTTTTGGGGGTCGAGTAGTGATAAACCCCAATTAAGCATGTGTATAAACATAGGCACGTGAGGAAGGAGCGTGGGGAATTATGTTGCTATTATTTTGTTAGAATGGTGGAGCTCAAGAGTGAGTTGTACTGAGAGATGGACTATAAGGACGGGTTCGAAAGGGTATGATTTTGCTAGTGCATCTTGTTAGAGAGAGTTTTGTACTTGGGATAGAGAGAGAAGAAGCTATACAATTCTTCCCTTGGTTCAGTGTCCTTGTTGATAAATAAATTCCAACTCCTAATATCCTAATAACACCCTAATACATTCCTATCATTATCATACTTTAGAAGGCTTGGAGTTGAGACCTTCAGTCCTTTCTTTTGTAAATTCTCAATGAAAATTGACTCTTTTGCTTCTCAAAATGAATATAAATTTATCTGACAATTCAACAACAAAATCACCATACATCAAGAGTTTCCAAGAAAGTAGTTACTAGCTCATTTAGTTTTCCAAGAGAAACCCAGTCAAAGAGCAACAAATGAGGAACCTTCATTTTTATAATCACCTTTAGATGAACAAGAAAGGAGTGTTTCAGAACCCTAGTCTATGTCATAAATGAAATCCTACTTAAAAGCTTTATGACTGATGAAAGCACAAAAATCCAACCCAACAAAAACAAGTTCAATCGAGCCCCTCAATTGCAAATCAAGCAAATAGAAATTAGAAGAGTAATGCTTCCATAAATGAGACAGAGTCGGGGATTGGAAAGAGGAGTTATCCCAGAAATATAGTTAAATCAATCTCGACATTAACTCACAAACTTACAACGTTTATGTACTTCATCTTGACGGTCGCACTCAGAATAGATTAAATATCAAGCATCTTCATAGAATCCTAAAACTCTACAGAATGCCCCCTTCTCCATAAATTACCCGTTGAGAAAGCTGTCTTTCTTACCCATTAAGAACCTATCTTTATCTTAAAAAGGACATACAAATCCATGCACTATTTATAACATCTTAAATGGGATAAAAGAATAAAATTGTTTTATTTTGAGTTCAATAATTGCAGTGTAAATGATTGAACTAATGACATTGGGAAATGATCTTCCAGTTTAGCAAGAGATCAGGCACTTTCTCTTCATTCTCCAAGAGGCTATAGCAAAAATACTCTCTAGCACAAAGACCTTATTTACTCAAGAATGAAAGTGGCCGTAAGCTTTGGCTCTTCAACGTAGAAAGATCTATTTATTTCTCCCCCTTTTAGAGTTCAACAACATTGGAGTATAAGAATTTGAACCTTGACCTCTTCGTCGTGGATATACGTCTCACCCAATTGAGTAATACTAAGGTTGGCTACCTTTGTTAAAATCTTTGGTCGGATAATGAAATCCTTAAAGGGATTCCTGGTATCTCATATTTTGGCAGATTTCCAACCAAATAACCTCATCGATCATTGGACTTGGTCATGAGATCCGGAAGGCAGCTTTAAAGAGTATAATGCTATCTCCCTTACAATATGATTTGGAAATACAATTTTGTTATGGGATCCCAGCTCAAGGGTATAATGCCTCCCTCCCTTCTTGTGTAATTTTCTTATGGGATCACAGGATTTTTCGCGCAGACCTTCTTTCAAATCGTAGACTCGACTGTCCCTTGGCAGGAGATAAATGTAGTTCCTTACTTTCCATTTGTTGTAATTGGCACTTAACCCTTTGAAAGAAATATCCTACACCCACTTTACAACTACTTTATGGCTCAAAATGAAAATTCATCAAAAGAAAATCAATGCCTTACATCAGCAAACTCCAGACTATCTACCCGCCTTCAAGAGTTCATAATCGACTGACATCAACAACTAATTATAGTTTTATCGTCCATATAACCCTCAAATTTTCTCAATAATCTCTGTCAATTCCGGGAAGTATTCGGAATCACTCAGTAAAACTAGAGATATTCGAAGACAAACCAACCCAAATCCACGAAAACAAGAAGAACAAGAATAAGAGCAGAGAAATGGAGAAAAGGGAGAGAAGTTACCAAAGTTGAATTGAGAGAAGGGCGGCGCGTGGAGAAATGAGTGAAAAGAGGGAAATTAGGGGTTGGGGAGAAGAAGGGATTGGGAGTGTTAATGAATCGAAGAGACAGAGAGGAAGAAGAAGAAGAAGAAGCAGAAGTCATTGCGCGTTGCACCCTTCCTTTTGCTCTCTCCTCTGATTTTCTCTTCTCTCTTTCATACTTTTCTTCCCCTTTTTTCTGTAAACGAATAATATATGAGGAGCTAACCAAATCCCTCACATATTCTCCCTTTCTAATTATTACAACGTTTATCTATTTTTTTAATTATTTATTATTATTATTTTTTTGAATGAGAACGTAGATAATATAATTAATAACAACTTAAAATAATCCAAAGTTAGTGTAGCACATTTTGATAATTCAATCAAGAAAATTTCAAAATTAAATGTGGTTCGAGTAATTTTATGTTAGGTGATCTCTTAGAAATTTTTTTAGGAAGCATGTGAGTGAGAAACAAAATATGTTAAAAGGACTCGTGTTTGTTCGTGGGAATAATTTTTACTCTTAGAAGCAAAAAGTAGATAACTTGGGCATGTTGCACGGAATGCTAGGACCATCAATGTTGAATCTAGATTACCAGTTTCATGCTTTGTGTTCTAATAAATTTAAACTGAGTTGTCGTTAAAGCAATATGAGATATGCATGAAGTAACTCATAAACAAATCAACCCGGTTATAAAGTGTAATTGAAAAGTTGGATATCTCATGACACGTTCATAAGGATATCTCAAAAATAAGAAAAGTTTTGGCATTAAACTCAACATTCATCCCCAAAGACTTTGGAAGCCGAAATTAATTAGATAACCAAGAATTTTCCACCTTGTTCAATAAGTTCGAAGAAGTTTCAAAAAAAAAAATGAACAATGGTCAAGATGATAAAAGAGATTAGAGCAACAAATACATAATAGTACTAGATTGGTTCATGAGACCCGTTCTTTGTGTCGCTCGCCCATGTGGTTAGTATAATCCTAAACATGTTCTTATGAACAAAATCATGAAAAATCATTTATAACCTTATAAGTTGGTTGTGGGTAGAACTTCAGGTTAGAGTTCATTGAAACCTTAAAAAAAACATAGTAAGTATATGAAGGGCATTTTCGTCATTCTTACTCTTAACATTGATCTATGCGCTAAACATGCTGATATTATCCTAAATTCAGTACGCATCAATATTACATGATATTAGGTCATACTTTAAATTTTCATGCACAGTGGAGATCATTAAGTGGTTCGGTTTCATTAATGACTTAGTTTGGTCCTATTAAGAAATTCCAAGTATAATGTCTATTGTAGGTTCTTAATGGGTTGTTCTACGTCTAAATTTTTTCATATTCACTTCATGAGTATACTCAACTTCTTAAAGTATTTTCAAGCGATTCCTACGCATATGTCTTAAGAAAAAATCGAGATGGTTATCTACTTGCTCAAAACACACTTGGGGACTCATTTAGGTCCTTTCCAAGCTCAAATTTCTCCTAATTTTTTGGATAGGTCCTTTAATGTGTTAGCTTTTGGGAACTATTAAAATTTCTACAAGAACACCGTTAAGAGGGTAAAATTGATAAAATATTAATAGTTAAATCGACCATGTCATCATCTTTTTCCCAAGACAGTTGAAGAAGTCGCATAGTCTTACCTCCATTGTATGAAAGTAGGGTTCGTTAGCCTCTTGAGACTGAGGGACTCTTTGTTCAATTAAAGTTGCACATCTCTTGTCTTTGTTCTCCTTTTTTATAACTCATGCCTCCTTTAGTCTCAAATCGTCTTGGATCAGCTTAAATTTTGGTTTGAAATTTGCAATCAAGAGTCTGATCTTTTTGTCCTCTCCCATTTGGGACGACCGTAGATGGTTGGATCTCTACAAATCTAAAAAAAATCCTATATCAAGGCATATTTGTATAAATGAGTTCTCACGACTATTTTTTAAAATTTCAGACTTTTGGGAGCTATTTCTGCCCTCTAGATTTGAGAGGTATTTTTTCAATTTCTAAGTTTTAGGGCTCACGAGCACGGGATATTTTCCAAGTATGCTTTGTACAAATGCATACCCATGACACGATACACTCTCCTTTATTTTCCTAATTTTCGGCAACGTGAGTGTGCACTAGTCCGTAGTGAAGTTTAGGGGGTATGTAAAAACCACCTTGTGTATAGAGAAGCACTACGCATCCAACCCTACTCGAAAAAGAAAGTAAAGCCCAGAAAATAGTCCTGAAAAGTTAGGTTCCATCCTAAATCATAATTGCATGTGATTGCATTTTTCGACCCAAATAATGGAATTACTTATTGAGTATTTTTAAATATCAAACCATTGATATTTTTTTCTTGGTAAAGGCAAGGATCCCACATACAGAAAACAATGTTAACTGAGGAGACCATAGAAACAAGTCAGGGTAGTTAGATTTCTGCATCCAAGTTGTAGTCTTGATGTTCGTGTAGGTCAACAACATTTTATTTCTAACTTTTGATTTGATTGTCCTTACCCTCTAAGTTTTTACCACTACAGTACTACCATTCTCTATCGTTTTTTGTACAGATGTTCCTCAAAAAAATAGTCACCATTGTCACTGCAGTTTTGGTTTTAGATCTTATATGTACTGAATTGTCTACGACCATGGTTACATACTAGATATCATAGGTTTTGGGCGAGATGATTAGAGTTTTGAATTTGACCACACACTAACTTGATCACCCTGCTTTTGGAGATGACTTACTCTTCCTACTCCTGTATGTTCTTTCTTTCTATTATTTTTTGCCAATTAGAATGACTTACATAACCCCTAGCTCAAACCCCTACTTCACCTATTTAACTCATTCAAGAATAAATAGGTTTTAGCGAACTCTCATCATCTTTCATGAGAAGCGGCTTGACTAATAGTTTAGATAGTAAAAGCAGATACTATCGGTAGATTCAATCTTAGGCTATTAGTTGAAGAGTTGATCTTAAGCTGATGCATATAAACCTACCTACTCAAAGGCGGGCAAATCAAAGCTGTCACTTTTCAGTCGTAAAGCTTTCGGTTTCAGAGATCCCTCTAGCCAAGATCTCATTCGAAGAGAAAGATATAAAATATCTGGAGTTTCTTTTTGTATATTCTAGTTAAGGTAAAGACTTTCCGTCACACACATGGAACGAAATAGACAAATAAATAAAGAAATAAGTAGAACAAGAGATAGAAATAGAAACACAATGAGGAGGTTTGGATTATACAAGGCAAATTGAGTAGCCAAGTGGGTATTAGTGAAATGTTGCCAACTTCCCCATTGGTTTCCTTCGACATATTACTTTAAAAATAATAATAATAATATGAATCCCCCAAGTAAGGGAAAAGAGGAGGAGATTAGAAAGCGGGGGATGGGGTCCACACCGACCTTCTCTTCCAAATACATTAAAAACTACAACACTTACTCTTTCACTGTAATTACCAATGGTTTTTGACAGCCCTACTAAAAACCCCGCCATCAAAACACCATTCTATTCATTCAACACCTTCCATACTCACCATACTCTTTCTTTTACCCATACATTCCCTTCATTCCCTTCAAAGTACTTTGGTTTTCATACCATATTCACATTCACACTCACACTCACCACCACCTTCCCCCGCCCCATTGCAAATCCTCTCGTCCCGTCTGGCATCCTCGGCACCGGAGGCTGCTGCTGCTGCTGCTTCATTGTGCCTGCCAGCTCCATGGTGGTGGTAGAACTACTCAAATGTGGAGTTCCCACATGGTTCCCATGGTTGTTATTGTGATTATGGTGGTACTGTGATCGACCACGTCCTTTACCCCGTACCCTATTACGAACTCTTCTCTGCCCACCGCCATCCTTCTCATTTCCCTGCTCCTCTCGCTGCAACAAACATAGTAGTAAAAAGAAGGAAATACATTTTCCAAGATAGAACAAATATAATATGCCTCACGTTCAGATCACTGCTTTTTTTTCAACACTATTTTTACAACTCAAGGACATAGTTGTAGTTGTACAACCTATATAACTAACAAATACAAAAAGGTTGCCTTTTTCTTTATTTTCCCACAAGTATCTGCCGCAATCTACTACCATTTTTCCTCGTACCTCTCGCACAGTACGACATTAGAAATTTGAGTAACGACATTGGAAAATCGAACTTATTTCCATTTGCTGCACCCATCAGGATAAAGACTTCAGTTAACTTCTTTGATTAATAGTGTACACGATTTTCTAGATCAAATTATGTTTACACCAGTGAGCAATTAAAAGTTTTCGCTATTGGTAGAGAAGTAACAGCTGCAATTTTCTGGGAGGCTTCAAAAAACGTAAAAAACACAACCTTATGATATGAAAAGTCAAGTATTCACCCATGGTGCAACATTTCTTCAAGACACACCCCAATAAGCATGCCTATTGTAAGACATACGAGTCATACGACAACAAGACTACTCGACTCAGATAACGGCAGTTCACAGCTAAAACTCTATTCTCATCGGTCCCAGTCCACGTCAAGCTCTTCCTTCAAAGTCTTCTTTTCCCCAACTTTCTTATTATCGAATCAAGTATCCTTTCATCCTCTCAATTCCTATAACTCACCCAAGTTCTCTTGCCCCGTCCCGTACCACCTTGGACATGCATCAGTTTTCCTTTTCTTTGCCATAGAACTATTCACTAATTAGGCTCACCTACCTGTCTCCTAGACACTTAAACCAAATTGGAAGGTTCAACCTTCCTTCGGGAAATCATGCACAACACTTTTAATTTAGAAAATTATATCGGTGGAAGGTATAACATTAATTTGAGGACTATTGGTGTAATATCATTTAATGAAGGAATTAGTCTATTTTTATTGCCTTTTTGTATTGTTTTCCATTCCCTAGAGGATTAGTTAGCTTTCCTTGTTCATTTCCCTTTTTGTACTGCTTCATATTTTCCAGAGGACGAGTTAGTTTTTCTTTTATTATATAAATAGGCCTATGTACTTCTCTGATCAATAACAAGAAAGAAGAGTAATGCACCTTCAAGCCAATTAAACATAAAGTCTACCTTAACTGGTGATGCCTTCATATCTGCCCCGATCATTTATTATGACCAAGACCCACTTTCTTCCAATTTATTCCACCATCATGTCAAAAGAATCAAAAGTCACATCATCGATAGAGGAGGTTCCTACCGTCCAAAAGACAGGTGACCTACAACACATCTAACTGCCATACCAACTCAATGAAAAAAAACTTCCTTAAACCGTGCAGACATACCTTAAAAGAAAGGAAAAGGTTTGATAGCAAAGACAATAAAAAATTGCCTACATAGACGAGGAAGACTCCATGATAATGTCATGGCTCTAAGACTCTATGGAGCCATCCATTAGCGATACATCTATATTTATTTTAGAGTGCAAAAGCTCAAGATGCAACTCAAATCTATGAGATCAAGATCATAACTAAAGCCATGCAACAAGGGAAAACTGTCATAGAATATCCTAATGACTAACAAACATTGTGACAGAAACTCGATTATTATCGAGTATTCAAAATGAAGTGCACTGCAGATGCCATGATTCTAAAGAAACTCATAGGAGTAAACCATGACTGACTTTTCGGTAGGATTCAACAAGTTTGACCAAGTCTGAGTATAGATCATCAGAAAATAAGAAACACCGTCCCTTGAAGAAACAATCTCTCTTATTCTAGTAGAAGAAAGCAGATGAAGTCTTATGCTTGACAAACTATCCAGTGTAGATGCACTAGCTTTTGTTGTTAAGAGAGGTCTTCGCTTGAAGTGCTCTTGCCATTCATGGCTAAGAGAAAAAGTGAAAAAGTGACGGTACTCTTGACGTTAGTAGCTAAGAGAAAACCATAAAGAGAGGGAAGTAGCTCAAGAGAATAGGATGATTTACCTTAGAAATGAGCATGAGAGGGACAATGTGGTTGAGCTAAGAAACAGTTGAAAAAAATAAAAAGTAGTCTTGAGAGTGGACAAAATCATAACCAAGAGAAAGCCATAACGATTGGAAATTAGCTCAAGAGAATTGGTTGCTTGCCCATGGAAGTAATCTCGAGAGAGAAGTAACTCAAAAGAATGGATTGTTTGATCCATAGAAGTGTTCCTCCAAGAGAATTGAGCACAAGTATCAGTGAGACTTGAGAGTTCTCGATTAGCATTGTATTAAGTAGATATGTTCCGATAATAGTGGCTTGATAATCTCCAATTTACATAGTTATGTTTGATAAGCCTTATAGTGCCTCAATAGATCTCTATAAGTGCTGAAATCAGGCTTGAATCAGTGTTTAAGGTTGTTTTGACCATGCCCACAGGATAGGGTGGGGAGAGTGAAGTCATACCCATCCCTATCCCGCCTCCAATTTCAACAATCTATCATCACGAAATTCTTCATTTATTTTCATAGCGATAGAGGTAAGGATTACTTGTGGGGATTAGTCCCCTAAGAATTTTTTCCCCATTTTTATATTTTTTTCAAGAACTTTTTATAATTTCCATTTTTTAATATAATTCTATAAAAAATGGTAAAACATCCTAATAAATCTTTATAAGCAAAAATATAATATAATATTCAACATAATTTCTAAAAAACCAAATTTCTAAACTTAAAAAACTTATATTTATTTATTTTTTATTTACTAGGGAGAGAAATAAAGAAATAAAGAAACAAATATATATATATATATATATATATATACCCATACAATATACATATATAATAAGTTAATTTTGTGCCTTAGTTTTGATATATATATAGATATATTTATATTTATTATCAAAAAAGAGAGGCGGGACAAGGATTTGGACAAGGACAAGGGTGGGGAATATTATCCCTAACCCCGTTTAGCTAACCGGAAAAAATCTCTTCCAGCTCCCTCCCCCATTCTGTGTTTAAATGGGGATTGTCCGCCCCATTCTTGATGACATACCGATTAAGGGAGAAAGTTCAATAAAGTTGTATCATGACAACAAATCAGCCATCAATATTACTCATAATCCTATCCAACATAATAGGACAAAACATATTGAATTTGATCGACATTCTATAGGGACATTCTATAGGAAAAGTTAAAGGGGATAGTATGCATGAGTTATTTGCCCTCATGGCTTCATCTGGAAGATGTGTTAACAAAAGAACTTCACAACTGATTGTTTCATACAAGTCAAAGAAATAATCTTAATTTCAGGAATATGGGGGTAATCCCATTTAATATGAGAATTACCCTATTTTCTATTTCCTTTTCTCTAATATTTCACAGCCTTTTTTTTTTTGCCCAAATGAGAGATATGCGGAGAGAGTCTTGACTTTTTTTTCTCTTGCCTTTTCCGACATAATTCGGGGCTATCGGTTCTGTTCTGTTCTCTCTCTCTCCCTCTGATTTTTTTACCTAACTTAACAATCTTTTATGCCCGGTCATACCAACATGGGAAACCTAGCTTCCCTCCCTTTGAAGTGCATTTCTCAGAAGAAATAGGGGGTTCTGCTTCGGGTGGCAACATGCTATGGGGTAGTGGTCCCTTTTCTATTCCCCATAAGATAAGTTAACTTTCCTTTTTTGTTACCTTCTCTTTATGGTTTCCTATTCCCTAGAGAATTAGTTAGCTTTTCTTATTACAAATAGGCGTATGTACTTTCTATGATGAATAACAAGATAGGAGAGTAATACAAATTACTCTGGCAACTATCATACAACTATAACCTCCTACCAGGAGTTAACAGAAAACACTCCAATTTGGTTGCAACAACTTTGTTGAACTGTCTGAATAAAGAACGTCTCAAAGATTTGGTTGGCCAAGTCTCCATTGCCCTTTCAAGTTCCCAATCACACCTCCACTACCAATTGTTCAGGAACAAATTTCTCAATTAACCAACTCGCTAAATTTTCCTTCATATTGACACAACGTATACAAGCAAAAGAGTACCCATTCCACAAAGGCACATCCACCCCCCTTCGCAGCCAGAACTCTCCATTCGCCCTTTCAAAGCCATACTACTCCAGCACAAAAATATGATCTAGTGCCAATTATACACTAAATGGTAGATCTCTCCAAACTTATGCAAAGTCCAAAGAAAACTTGAATAGATTCAGATCTAAAGGTGATTGTCAGTTAAGCTCTAAAAATCTACAAAGGATGAGTAGACTACAATGGCATCATCTATAAACGGAAGGTGGGTTACATGGATATAATGTCCTCACACTTCAATCAGACATCTAACTACACCCAAAATTCATCAGCCTTTCTTGGAACATTTCCAACATATTGAACCAAAATCTCAATCAATGTTTTGAAATACCTTTCTAACTTCTAAGTTTATGATCTTGATTCTTTTATTCTTCAATAGACCAACGAGAGATCCATGTATAATCAAGAATTGCCAAGCATATAAAAGGAAGAAAAAAGAAAAAGGGAAGAAAACACTCCTATCAACCGTCTTCTTAAAAAAACAGGCCAAATAGTTATTCTAATGTTTATCTTCAGTGTTCTTTTGGTACTCATTAGCTGAATTAACGGATTAAATAACCATAAGTCAAAGAGTGTTTAATTCATTACATAAAAGAGCTTTCATACTTTCTTAAACTAAGCAGAAAATTATTATTATTGTTCTAACTATTTACACGAGGCAAAAAGAATCAAAGGCTCAAAGCATTTTCATAGAGGTGTGAGGCTGTGTATCGGTGCAAGTTTCAAGGCTAGAAACTTGAACCTCTCTCCCAAAGCAATGCTCAAGGCGTAAGCCTCAAAATTTCTTTTCAAACATTGGCTCTATTCCTGTG
Organism: Cucurbita maxima; assembly: GCF_002738345.1. Classification (NCBI taxonomy): domain Eukaryota; kingdom Viridiplantae; phylum Streptophyta; class Magnoliopsida; order Cucurbitales; family Cucurbitaceae; genus Cucurbita; species Cucurbita maxima. The sequence goes on from NW_019272062.1 coordinate 608,321, forward strand.
CTGCAGCCACCTCAAACTTCTTTATGGGTCAAGGACAGTATTCCTAGGATTCTGCCTTTTCTCAGTCCTTTGGGGGATTCGACTTCAAATAAATGGTAGACATTTTAGAGGTGGGTAGAGGTCATAGGGGGAACTGTGGGAGCTTCGGCCTCTTTGTGAGCTCTAGTGGCAAAGGATTTTTTTAATTATAAGTTAGACTTCATTCTTTTAGATTAGAATCTTCTACAGCAGTCTTTTGGACTCTTTTTTGTGGCTTTTATTCTTTATATGCCCTTGTACATTCTTTCATTTCTCTCTCAATGTCTCAGTTTCTTATTAAAAAAAAAAAAAAAAAAAAAGGCCAATGAGGTTAGAGAATTTAATAGCAGTAGTTTAACTCTCGAGCCATAAATAGAGACTTTTAACTGGCATTTGACCTCTTCGCATGATCATCCACATTTATTTTTCTTCTTTTGCAAGCCATCAAATCTCAACGATAAATTTTTACATCCACAGTTGAAAGTCCTTTTTGTAATCCTCAAGCCTCCCAACTTAACCTGACCGCCCCCTTAGGGCCAACTCTAATTCAGTTTGAACAATTTATCTTTTAAAAATTATCCATTGTTTCCCTCAACACACCTTCTGCGCCCTATGAACAATTTATCTTTTATGATTTTTCCTTCCTTTATTTCCTTTCTATCTCTGATGAAATATATATTAACACTTATCTCATTCGTAACTATCCATGATTGCATAGTAATATCCAATTCTTCTCTTCACTCTGAACAATTTATCTTTTAAAAATTATCTATTGTTTCCCTCAACACACCTTCCGCACCCTCTGAACAATTTATCTTTTAAAAATTATCTATTGTTTCCCTCAACACACCTTCCGCACCCTCTGAACAATTTATCTTTTATGATTTTTCCTTCCTTTATTTCCTTTCTATCTCTGATGACATATATATTAACCCTTTTCTCATTCGTAACTATCCATGATTTCATAGTAATATCCAATTCTTCTATTCACTCCTTCCATTAAAAATAATTTAAGAAAAATTAAAGAGAAAGTGCATTAATTTAAAGCTTCCAGGAATCTAAAGAAGCTTAGAGGGAGTTCACTTGTACTTGTTCATGCGGATGAACGTCAACTTGATCAGAGAGATCGTCTACATGCTTCTCAATACGTGGTTGTTCAGAGGTTTCATCATCTTTGCAGTTCATCTCCCCACTATGTCCCTTCTTCCCACGAGCTAGAGCAGATTTTGACTGTGAACAACAATGAATTTTTAATTAAAACACACGCACAAACAAAACAAAGAAAGAAAATAAATCAAGAACAAAGCTTCAAATTTAGGGTTTGGAACTAGTATAAATTTTTGCATACATAAAAGAAAAAATGCTTAAAAATGTAAAGAAGGCAACTCACCGTACTGTCTTTTAAGTTCAAATAAGAGAGTACAAAAAACCCGTGCAACACACAATAAAACACCGGAAATACAGTACACAGTATATTAAGCTATGTAGCAGAAACTAAATCAAATACATGGAAAAAGTATAGTCTTAGTTTAAGTACCGGGCATGAAAGCATCAAACGAAGCCTGAGTGCATTTCTCCAATTCCCTTCATCATTTATTTCTGCAACCTGAAAAATTATGCAACTTCTTTTACATCTGAATCTCCTTTACAAGAATGAAAAAACTTTCATACGTAATGGAATTGAAAGCACTTACAGCCTTCTCCGCCAGCTCCACTGATTCATATTCCACGAATGCATGCAACTGAAACATAGAATGTGAGAATTATGTTATTCCCTTGAATAAAGAATAAGAAAAATTGTAGTTAATTTAAAATATCATGCACGTTGATATTCAGCAGTAGTTTGAGTAGCCTATTTAAGGCTAAAAAAGTTATATTACTCAAATGTACCATGACTAATCGCGCTATTCACAAGGCCATTGATATAGAACATTCTATAAGGCATCGGTTATACAGTAAAATTTCTCATCGGTTATTCTAAAAACAGGCTAATCTACAAACATCAGAAAAAATATTTTACTGCCAGCATCTATGAAAATCAGGGGGATGCGACAAAAACCAAAAGAAGATCAAAACATTGTGGGATTAGGCAATGGAAATATATGCAGATTGAATACCAAATCGATCTCTCATATTTTACTTGATCAAATATGAGAGAGACCAACTCCATCATTTTCAAAGAATTAAGGGTTACGTAACTTGTAATTTTTTTTTTAATCCGATGTTTGAAATTTACAAAAGGGATGTGCTATCCATGATGGATACAAAAGACCGGATGAGGGAGGTGTGACTATAGGAAGCAAAAGTATTAGACAATTTACACCAACAAATAGTGAGGTACACAACGTTGCAGAAAAGCTTTGTAAAAGTTTGCCTTCTCCATGAATACTCTTTGATTTCTTTCTTTCCATACATGTCAGAAAAAAGCTATAATGAGGATTTTTTCATCGCAAGGCTTTAGCATTCTTGGAGGGGGTGATATGCTAAGGCCATGTCCAATAACTCCTTTACACCTATAGGGAAAAGTGAGATACCATCCGAAGAAATCTGAAGAAATTGAGAATCCTTGTCCAAAAATTATGTGTATGTGCAGCATAACTATATGGCTTTGTGATTCATTGTCTTTCTTACCTAGGCACCAACTTGGGAACAGAGTCATGTAGGACATTATTATTATTTTGGTAGGTTTTCACTTGCTCTAATGGCTTTACGTGCTATTTTCCCTAAGAAAATCTTCACCTTTTTAGGGTGATTTCCTTTCCATATTGTCTTTGCCAGTGTGGGGTTGATTGCTTATGCATTTCCCCTATGTCCTTCATCAAAGATTCTAAAGAGAAGACCTCATTAGCGCTAGGAAGCCTTTTAGGGTGATTTCCTTTCCATATTGTCTTTGCTAGTGTGGGGTTGATTGCTTTTGCCTTTCCCCCTATGTCCTTCGTCAAAGATTCCAAAGAGAAGACCTCTTCAGCGCTAGGAAGCCATTTTAATAAGTCTGCTTTTTCAAACAATACAACTGGGGCTAGGTCAAGGCTTAACTCTGCTTTTTTAGACAACACAATTGGGGCTAGGTCAAGCTTAACTCTGCCCATTCCACAGCTCCATCATCTTTAAGTTCCTCCCAAGCTTCAAGTCCCAAAATTTGTTGGCATCTTTCCATGTTTCTTTGATCGTGATCATTTTTTCATGAGAGAGTTTATACGTAAGTGGATACTGCAAGGCTAGCCTAGTGTTTTCAATCCAAGGATCAGTACAAAATTTGAAATAAATGATGGGAAGCGATGACACTATGGTCGTACACTATGGAGCCTCTGGAGCCTCTGGTTGTACACTATGGTCAGCGACCTCCAAAGTGAAAAGGATGCACAGAGGGGGCAGAGAGCGGACAGAGGGAGGAGACAAGTCCGCCACCTACCCTATTTCCTTCTTGATTTCAGCAGATTTGGGGTGCCATGGTGTTTAAATCAAGAGAGAGGGAGTATGAGGGAAGTAGATCGAAACCTCAAGTGTTTACTTGGAGTCTAGGCAACACCACGAGAGAGATTCCAACAAAGGAGCTTGCGACTTAAAGATCCATCTCTACAACCATGGTGCACGCAAAGGAGAAACTCGAAGTTGTACAGATCGCGTGGATGACCCGTTGCTCGTAGATGAAGATGGATGGACGAGAACTGAAGCAAAGGAAGGAAGGAACGCTGCCTCTACAAATCGCATAGAACAGAGAAAGATAGTTACGGGGAGGAAGAAGAAAGAAGTTGACCCGCTGGGCTAAACCGACTTGAGTGACCCAACCCACACTATCAACCCACTTGATCCAACTCGAGTAACCGCCTCACCTAGTGGTCCAATCGCCCGAGACCCCCGAAACCAACCTGACTCAATTTAAAGGACTTTACCATACCCACCTAGTTGACTCCAACCCGCCATCTGGACCCCAACCCGACGGACCTAATTGAGGATTTTTGAGAAATTTGGAAACTCTTGAAGACCTGAAACAAGTCGGGAAGACAACAAACATGTAAGTAGCCACATGGATTATTCAAGTAATACTTGTAGGGGACAATTAGGACAATGGGCAAAATTCATTAGGAAGCATGTTAATAAATTTAGTTAATCAAGTTGGATACTCAATTGGAATCATGATGATAGACCTAGTTAATCAAGTTAGACACTTATTTGGTAGTATGACAATGAGTCTATTTCAGCTAGATGTATATTTATTAGAAAACATGACGACAAACCTAATTAATTAGGTTGTTTATAGTTAAGCCTAGAAACCTTTACATTTTTTGGTTTAGCACAATAATATGTTTAAAGCTTTTGCTTGCATGTTGTAAACTTTGACTAGTCTCTACTTTACGAAGACTCTAGCATGTCTAATATGTTTGTAAATCTATTGATTGAGCATGCTAGACACTGTTATATGTACATATTATGCATGCTAGTTTGCTGGCGGGATTATGTACCCTTGTATGCCCGAATATTTTATTGGATATATGCTATGTGTCCTAGTGAGCATAGGTATAAATATGCACGATTATGAGCGGTTAGTGCACATCCTTTAGTCTTAGAACTCACATTGGGTCCCACTGGCATTCTTGGGTGACCCGACAATCAAGTAGGGACAATTGGAGCACAACCAATAATTGTGAACTTTCATGGTATGGTTAGGGTCTACTTGGTACCTATTGGTTAGTTGTCACCCACAGTGGACACCAGGAGTCGTACAGAGTATGCTACCAGGGTCTTGTAGACAACTCATATGAGGTGCAGGCGATTATAGAAATACCCTGCATATATTGTGCAAGTTACCTCATACACACGAGACTTACCCGCGAACTCGCCATAGGGCAAGTTGACTCACGTTCTAGTAGCACAGGGTTAAGGGTAGACTTTGGGAGATATAAACAACAAGTTGAGTACAACCTAACCCTACATTATGACCCAAGGGGATTAGTTATGCACCCTAGTGTAGGAGTGTATAGGGCCTGGGTACATATAAGCCTATAAGGTTAGCATAGATGGTAACCATGGTAATTGTTAACACTTGAGTCAACATGTGAGCACATACTTAAGGAATTATTGTAAGTACTCAGTCTAACGAGAGCCTAAAAGTTGGCTGCTTACTGAGTATTTTATACTCATCCCATATTATTCTATTTTTTTTCAAAAGGAGTGCAGATCACAGTCGAGGGGAAAAGAGTGCAAAGTCGTGCAGCTCCAAGGGTGCCCTTTAGATCGAGTCATCTTCCTTTCTTCTCATTTTATTATCTTTAAATGTTGTTTTTGGTGTATTTTATGTAAACTATTTTGGACTAACTCCGCGGATGTTATTTTGTACTTTTAATTGACCTTATGTTAGTTTTAATGCGGTTTTAAATTAAAAATTTTCCTCGTCTCCCGCATTTCAATTTGAAAGTTTTATTGCCCTTTTTACTCGAGTCTACGTGGCGATCCATGATTCGAGGCATCGAAAAACGGGTCGTTACAGCTATGCTTCCCCCAGCACCCACCCTATGGCAAATACGATTGGTGATGATGTTTTAGTGCTCTTTATTGGAAATAGACCAAGGCCTCCTTTATTCATCGAGAGGTTTATGGAATTCCATCAGACAAGATGTAGTCATCTTTCTACATATACTTATGAATGATCTTTCTATTTTTGTAGCCACTTTTCTAGGCAATTTGAATAGAGATATGTAGCAAGTGGGAAGGTTGAATATGTGGCTTGTATTAGGGTGATTTTCTGCCTTTTGAAGTATAACATGATGACCATGTTGATAACTTCTTTCTATTTTTTCAATAATGGTCTTCCAGAAGGAGAAGGATTTGTGATTCCCATTTAAGAGCAATTCTAGGTAAATATGTGACACTCGAGTAAAGGAAGGTTACATGAATGAACCAAGACCACATCCGAATAAGAGTGATCCTACAGATAGGATGAGTAAGAAAGGTTTAAAGGAAATGGAAGTTACTACCTATACCTATACCAACAAGGTACACCTTCCTTGGATGCACGTGTGAGAGGACAAAGCATGCTAGAAGGACTCATATTGGTCTGTAAGGTAGCCTTCACTCTTAAGAAACGAGGAGTCATGACCATGTCGCAAACAATGGTAAAAAAATGTCGGGGCCATCCGGTGTCGAATCCGAATTTCGAATCCTTATATGAATCTTGGGCATGGGGCATTACAAATGGTATCAGAGCAATACCTCTCCCAATAAAATGTGGTTTGGGGACAAACCAACGCATTTGACACTCAAGTAAAAGAGGGGTACATGAATAAACTGAAACCACATCTGAATGAGAGCAATCCTAAGAATAGAATGACTAAAAAAAGTCTTAAAGTAAATGAAAATTACTACCTATACTAACAAGGTGAACCTTCCTTTTCAGTGGCTCAATCATAGGAACTTCATAGTTCAGCGTGCTTTACTTAGAGCAATTCTATGTTGAGCGACCTAGGAATTTTCCTCGGATGCATGTGAGTGAGGACAAAACATGCTATAAGGACTCATGTTGGTCTATGGGGATAGTCTTCACTCTTAAGAAACAAGGAGTACGTAACGTGACCATGTCGTTGGTGATGCAGGGGAATGCTAGGGCCATTGGGTGCCGAATTCGAATTCGAATTCTGAATTCTGGGCATGGGGCATTACAACATATTTGGCCATTCAATCTTTTTACAACCGTATATGTTTGCGAAGTCTTCGATAAACCATTCCTTTTGGATGTTAGAAATTGGCAACCTAATATAGGAACCATCTTCATCTTGATTTAGAAATTTCTAGCTTTATGAGATGGAATTCCATAATTGGTTGAAAAATGACTTGAAAGAATCATCAAGGGTAGAATCAAAATCTCCATGATAGTTCAGGCAAAGAAAAGAGATCGAGAAAATAACGGAGGATGTTGGTTTATCTTTTGCGGAACAGGCAAGAAATGGTTTTTTTATCAAACAGAGATCTGATGAGATATGTTGCAATACAAACTCAGCCATACGACTATCCCAAATAAGAACCCTATTTCCGAAGTGGATGAATTGCTTGATGAGTTGTTTGGGGTTATAGTGTTTAAGATTGATCTCAAGTCTAACTATTTTTGTTTATGCCTTTTGGTTGGCACAATGCTCCCTCTCCTTTTCTATCTCTAATGAAGGATATCCTAGAGACTTACTTACGACAGTTTGTATCAATGTTCTATGATGATATCTTAATCTACAACACTTATATACAAGACCTACTAGAAACCTCATTAGAAGAATATCGTCATAGTCTGCTCTTTAGATGAGCAACTCAAATATTGTTGGCAATGTTGTGTCTCAACCTCTACCCCGTATTTGAGTAGAAAATTTTGAATGAAAGCCAAAGGAGGAGGTACTACACATCTAGAAGAGTGTAGATAATGGTTCGTGGGAATTCCTAACCAAATTGAAACACGTCTATAAGTTTGAAGCATCACCATGAACCATTAAAAAATTTCCAGATTTTCACCTTATGGACAAGGCATCCTTTCTCCTCGTGCAAATGTTAAGTTGTTTGGCCACCTATTGTAAAAGTGTATTTAACTAAGGGTAACAAGGGGTACCCCAAAACTTGGCTAGCGGAGGGCAGGCACACATGCTATATATAATTATATATTTAGAAAAAGGTATCTTTTTGTCATTCATGCACAGTGTGTACCCTGAGACAAAGAGAGAGATGTCAACTACTTGGACAGCTGTAACCATCCTTAAGAGCTGATATTAATAAAGATACCTATCAAATTGTTCAAATAAAAAAGAATGGACGGGGGGGGGGGGGCC
>NW_019272062.1:616569-713972 GCF_002738345.1 Cucurbita maxima
GGGGGGGGGGGGGGGGGGGTCCTGAAAATCAGATAGGGGAAAAAGTTCTCCTGTTCATTTACTTCAAACCCAATTCAAACAGGTGTTCCAACGAGATTTGGAACAAGTTCTCATGGGTTTGAACCAGCGTTCCCCGCCTGATTTGCAACACGTCCTTATGGAGATTTTGGATAACCCATACAACAGAGACTTTAAGGAAATAATGCATTGTCCCAACAATGATAGAGGTTAATGGAGAAAAAAGATTGCACCAGAAAGCTCAGATACCGTATGCTACAGAAAATAAGTATACCTTGCTACTGTAATGCATTCCATCAGCTTTTGCTGATTTAGATGTTGAAGAAGCTCCACTATCTGAGATTTGAGGTTGACAAGTTCGAATATTCTTAACACTGCCAAAGAACAAAGCAGCATGATAATTCAATATAACTTTAGCAAGCAGATGAAGAACATGCAAACAAAATCATTTAACACTTGTACCTCCCAACAGCAGAAAATATCTTCATGAGGTTTTGGTGGCAATGATCCTCAGGTAAGTTCTCCGCAATTACTATGCGAGACTGACAGTGGGCAAGTAAAACAAGCAACATGCAAAGATTAAATGCATTGGTTTGTAAGTCAATAACATATTGTGGACACTGGGATGGAACCATCCCACATGTTGTAACATGAAACAGAACCAATGCACAAGGTTTTAAATTTTTATTAAAAAATAAAAAATATACGTATAACTACTTTAACAAAATTGATTAAAACATTATTTTAAAAATAAAAACAAATAAATAAGCAAACCCTACTTGCAGCTCCTCCATATCTGACTCAGAAAGTGGTTGCTTACGTTTGACTTTCTTTCCATCTTCACTAACCATCTACAGCATATTGAAACAAAAAAAAGGAGGTGGACAACCAGAAAGAGAATTGAGAATAACTCAAGGACAACAATGGTAAAGAAAGATGCTTAAAATATCACAAATAAAATACTCACAAGCTTAGAAGAGTTTCGTAAAATATTGGCTAGCTGAGAGTGACTATTGATGAGAGCCTTAATCTTCTTGAATGATGCAACAACCGATATGGGCACTGAATTAAAATGGACCTTACTCAGGTGAAGTGTTTTGGAGGGAGAGATAGAAAAAGAAGTTCGGTTGCCTAATTCTAAGAGGTCATTCTAAATTTTCATTATGTTGTAAATTTAATCAAAAGAATTCACCTGTGGTGGGATGGTAAAAGCAGGAGTTCCACACATTAAAAGAATTCAAATAAAGATGCCAAGAGAGGATCTTACCATATCCATCGGGATCTTTATTGATGAACCTCATCAAATGATCAGTTGTTGTCAAATTTAAATCACTGAAATAATATTCCACCTAAAAACCATGGTTTTACAAAGAATTCAATGAAGAAAATAAGGTTAAATAAAAAGTAGGCATAGAGAGCAATATCCAATTAATATTGGGAATTGGAAAACATAGCAGAAGTACCTAACCTACTAAATCAACCATTCAACTTTTTAATTAATAACGACTGTAAATGTCCTGCAAACTTATATGCCTTTCTACTAATTTCAAAGCATACTCGTAGAAAAGTAATATCCTAAACTGATGGTCACAAACATTGAAATTTCTGATTCCAAAATCATCAAAGAGAAATGCCAAAACTAACACAATATTTAAACTGATCCTTGCTAACAAGGAATAGTGAGCACCAAACGCTTTAAGGAATAATCCAACTAACTAAAATTGACAATCCTCAGTAACCTCCAAAATAAATTTACTTCAATAACAACAGAAGTAAAAGCCAGGGACTGAATGTCAAAAACCTCAAAATGTTGGATTTTATTGACACAGCAAGTACTATAATGGGGAAAATTTCAGCTTCAAGATCCTTAAGACGACAATTACTAGCTGCTTTGGTATTTATTGATGACAAGAAGATTTAATTTTTAATCAATTTCCAAATGTAAGCAGTAGTTTGCCAGTAACGAAGGGCAGTAGTTTAATTATCTTCAACGATACCAACATCCACACAGTTATACAAACAATTGGAGCAGCACCTCCAGACTAAGAAGATAAATACGTGATGCAACTCCTTGTTTTAAGAATTATATCATAACCTTGAGACAGAAAGGACAGTTCACCACTAAAGCAACTTTAAAATAAGGATATCCAAGTACTTTAATCCATTGTTCCACAGCCCTCTTCCATTTCCATTTTTTTGACTTAGTGTCAGGTCATAGGAACAGAAGAGACTTCATTAGGTACCTACTTCAATCATCGCTTGAGTGCTATATAATAAATGTAGAATATTCACTTCCGAGTGAATATCTCCATCTGACAGCTTTAAAGTGTCCTTTCATGACATCACCTTTCATGTGACTTGCCACCAAACAATTAGTTTTATGGATATTCTTCAATGGAAAGTCGTCCTCTAGCTATCAACATAGTTTTCTTCAGCAGATATATGATCCAAAGTGTGTGTTATGGTGGTTATTATGTTAACTATCATCCCAAAAAACCAAATATTGATAATGCAACCTTCAAGGTCTTCAATGTTCAACAGTCCCTTCTATATACAAAAGACATAAAATATACTAAAACAGTTGAGCCTTCCAAAACATCAGCATATTTAAGTAATTATACAATCTTGGATTCTAGATGCCCTCGTCATTTAAGGGGTAAATAGGGATGTGTTTTGAGTGAGGGTTTAGATTCAGGTGACATGTTTACTACGTTAGTTTGCCAAGCTTGGAGTTTATTGGATAAACTCATGGGCTTCAATGATGTCCCAAAACTATTCCCCAAGTCCTGTCCCTCACACAGTTTTCTGAACCTAGGTTTTCACCAGCACCTTAAACATAATTTCTTCATTTTTTTATCTTCTCAAAATGTCCCCACATGCCTAGAGTGTGCTCAACATGTCTCTACCAATTCGTCTTGTGAGTCCCAAATTGTCGGAAATTTGGACAAGTTATCACATGTAGACATGGGTTTGAAGTGTATCAATGCATACACGTCCAACAGCAACACTTTGGACATGAGAGAGTCTCCACAGCTCCTATCCTACTAAAATTGATCGAACAGGAAATGTCCATGCTCGGTGCACACGAGGGCCAATGAACCTTTTGTGTCTGTTCAATGTCGTATGCAATAAATAGTTGGTTTCCAATTTTTTTGACCATCATATTTAGCTATGCCTAGTTTACCATTTATCAACAGTCTCAAGCAAACAGAAATGTTGCAGATATCGACAATATTCGTACAACAGGAAAGGGGAATCCAGAACAAAATTCCCAGCGAGTTCTAAGACCTTTCAAGTAACCATGACTTCCAGCTAACTCAATGTGTGCCTAAAGAAACAACAGAATTCGTTGGATCAAAACACAATAGCTCCATAAGTTACGGTGCTTCATAAATTAACCCACGCAGCAAATCCATACAAATTCGACTGATGAATGAATATGAAACTCAGCTTCATACCAAAGTAATTATTGAAGAAGCAAGCAGATAACAAACTGTTGACATAGAGAGAAGAGAATAAACATAAAGGATCTAGTCAAAAATAGAATGCAACCTGATTCAAAAGCTTTAAAGAAACGTCCTCAGTGAGTTTACTTCTAGATGGAGCAGCATAGTCAGTCTCAACCTGAGGCTTCTGAGCTTGCTGCACGACCGTGTCCGGGTCATGAAATCCGCCATTGTCGGCATAATACTGAGGATTATGAGGGTGATAAAGCACAGGAACATGATGGGAATGATGGTGGTGACGATGATGACGGTGATAGTGATGATTCTGAAGAGAAACCACATGAGTGGGGACAGGGACAGGGCTCTGAATGGGAACATGGAAGGGAGATCCCGGGGGAGGGGGAGGATAAACATGCATCATAGCCGGCGGAGGAGGCGGAGGAGAAGGGATCAGAATCCGAGGCGATTGCTTGGGCGGAGGAGGAGCAGGGCCAGCGGCGGAGTGTGGCGGCGGTTGTAGATCGGAACGAGAGGAGGGGCGAGTGGGAACGAACTCAGGAGCCTGCGCGTTGAGACGACTGAGAGAAGAGTTGCGAGATAGAGATGGATCGGATTGGGAAGGGGAAAGGGAAGAGGAGGAAGAATGTTGAGCCATCTGGTGGAAGGAAAGGGATGGCTATGGAGTTCGAGATCGAGTCCGAGAAGGACAGAGAGTGTCCTCTGCCTCTGACAACGAAGAACAAGAAGAAGAAAATAAATTTTAGTATATATATATATATATATAATTAAATCTAAAATAAAATTAAAATTAAAAAAAAAAAAAAAAAACCCATTGAGGGCGAAGAAGGCCACTGAAGTCTGAGGGAGAAGATTTCTCGATTCAAGAGAATCACTTCACCACTATTTATACTACTTTTTCTTCCTATCCTTGGCCATTCTTTTTTTTCCATTAACATAAATATTCTCAAATTAATGTAATTAATCTTTTTTCTTTTTTAATAAATTTCCTTTTTTTATTGGAGGGAAAAAATCGACTCAATACCGAGAAAATGGTCCTAAAGAGTTCTTGTCTTTCTTTCGTCTCCCTTAGTCTTGAACAACTCCTCCACCAATGTGGGACATCACAATCCACCCCCTTTAGGGCCCAACGTACTCGTTGAAACTTGTTTCTTCCTCCAATCGATGTGGGACCCCTTCCAAATCCACCTCCTTCAGGGTCCAGCGTCCTTATTGGCACACCGCATGTCTACGCTCTTTTGGGGAATAGCAAGAAGACTAGCACATCATCCGGTGTTTGGCTTTGATACCATTAGTAACGCCCCAGACCCATCGCTAACAGATATTGTTCTCTTTGAGGTTTCTCTTTCGGGTTTCCCCTCAAGGCTTTAAAATGCTTTCTGCTAGGGGAAGAATTTCACTCTTTTAGAAAAAGTGTTTTGTTCTCCTCCACAGCCAATGTGGGACATCACAACGACCCTCTAATCCCTAAATCAATGGTAGAATACCTAAGCAATGCACCTTGGCATTTTAGTCTTTTTCTTTTTTATTTTGTAAATTTTGTAGGATAATTAATATTATTTATTTATTTGTTAGTAGATATTGATAGGAATTATGAACTACTCCATATACTCGGTTGCAGCTAAAGTTGCAAAAATAAGAGCTTTAGAAATTACAAGAACCCCTCTTCCTAATTCGAGTCTTGGCCTATAGACGGAACTCAAAATCTAATTTAACCCTTGGACCAATCGCGAGGATTCTCGTTGTTCAAAAAATTGCCTCGTTTTGCTAGTCAAATTCCTTTCTCCATTCAAATTTTTTTTTTTTTTTGTTGATTTTCCTTTGATTTTCTTTCAAACCACCATTAATTGGTTGTTTCAAGAGAGCCATTGTCGTTGTCGCACCACTGAAATAAGGGTCATCGTTGTAGCTTAGTCGCTGGAGGACCACCGTTGTCATTGTGCATTCGTTGTAGGAGAAGAGCAAATAGAATTATGTTTCGGGTGAAGAAGAAAAGACCCACAAGTGTTGGGTTGAGTCGGATGCAACCCACAAACATAACTCACGTTCAGTCCAACCCACCAAATATGTAACGACCCTAAATTTTTTTATTTAACCTAAGGCTATTGTTAAAACATTTAACCATGTAGAATTAATTTAATGAACTTTTATCATAAATTCAAAATTAATCTAATATCTCTTTTATTATTTTGGAGTAAACAAATAGGAAGGAAAGAATGAAAAATATTACTGAATTAAATGCTCTATATTATGATCTATTAAATATAAATACGACTCAATTTATATTAATTTATACTTTATTAAATGTAAATACAACTCAACTTATATTTTATTAAATGCAAATATAACTCAACTTATACTAAAATATACTATTATCAAAAGTAAATACAACTCAACCTATACTATTAAATTTGAAATGCGAATCTATACTATGCATGTGTCATGGTCTTAGAGTTGCAATGCCTCCGTCAACCTTACAAGGACGTCTTACCTTTATTTGAAAAATGTAGTTGCACGAAGCTTGAGTATTTTAAAAATACTCAGTAAGTGATCCCCTATCGGGGTTATGATGCAAGGACATGCAAATGTAATGACGGGATCTATCATAACAGTTTATTTTCCTACAGTACTATCCTAACGTACAGCTTGGATTTGTACTTTATACTTTACACATGGTCCACACGTGTGAGTGTGGACCCACCAATCAGTTCGCACACCGATGAGCCCCTTTCCTTGTTGGGCGAGCATGCTCTGGTAACTCTCTATGTCAGACACCCGTTAGAAGTAGTAGTCCTCACAGCAGCATTATATAAAACATAATGGTCGTTCTCTTGCTTAGTGGTATATGCATCTGTATCATCGTGAAGGAATAGAAGTATCCTCCAATGCATGAGTACACATTAATGCATGTGCGCATATTAATGCATGAGGACCCAATATTTTTTCATTTTCAACATTATTAAATATGACTCCCGCTATCATTGTATTTATATCATACCGTTTCTCATATCAGTTATTATATCATTCATGTTATGTCAGGGTTATATTTCATGTTATTTATCGTTCTTCATGTCATTCATTTCATGCTATACATGCAATTTACAAGACATAACATAAGGTTTTCATCTTTCAACATATCAGTTCATAACGTACAAATCATACAGTAAGTACCATAACAGTCACATAATACAATCCGAGAATAAAATATCACACAACTTTATAACAAATATCAATTCATTCAAAGACAGCGTAACGTTCACATTGCATAACATTTACGTATTAAATCATAACGGTCTAAACATACATTTTATGACACGTGCGTAACTACGGCGCTTGCAATAGATAATATACATACATAACCTACAGGTCGTTTACTTGGTTGGCCTTAGCCGACATACTCCCTAATTAATTTAACGTAAGCTTCCCGCTCCTCGAAAGTGTCTTATGTTATCGTTGGTCGTCGTTTCCTATTAGGTTTTTCATCGCTTTGTTACTATCTCACAATAATAATTATAAATTCAAATTGACATGGTGAAGTACGGCATTAAAACGACCTTATTTACCTTAATTGAGCCCGAAAACAGGTCTTGGAGGGTTAGGACCGTGCAGAACGGACAAAAAATAGGTTTCCCGAGCCAAGACACGTGCTTGAGTCGAGAGTCGCCGCCGAGCCATTTAAGTTGTCGGAGCTGAGGGAGTTTTCGCTTCAGACGGTGACATGTGGCATAACAAGAGGTTGTCGCATGTGATGGCTGAATTCGGGTCGAGGCGCGGGTCACAGACGGGCTGTGGGTCCGGTCACGGGTTTGGTGCAGGCGATTTTGGGCTGGAGTGGATTTGGGCTGCGCCGAGGCGTTGGGCTGCTGAGGATTTTAGCTGAAGGGAATCGAGTGTAGGTGGATCGGGCTGGAGTGTGGATCGCTGGTGTCTTGTGACTGCAGGAATCGGACTGGGCCGAATGGATTTGGGTCGCGACTATTGTTGGGTTGAAGGAAAGCGGATCGGGTCACGGATTTGGGTCGACCCATAGGGCTTCGTCTTCTCTACCAGGATTTCTACTATTTTCGCTCGCATCTTAGTACTCCGCCAACTATCAAAGTTTTTTCTTTGGAGCAACCGTTGAATTAAAGATTAACATTTCTTATACAAAATTTGGATCAACTCAGAAATGGTATGATATGAATGAAAAACGATAACAGAGTTATATTTAATAATGTTAAAAACGGAAAGATATTGAGACCTCATGCATTATGTGTGTTCATGCATTGGGGAATACTCTTATTCCATCACGAAAGTATGAACGCGTACACCACTAGGCATGTGAAGTATCATTATGTTTTACATAATGCTACCGTGATGGTTACGAATTCTAATGGGTGTCCGAATAAGGAGCTACTAGAGCAAGCTTGCCCGACAAGAAAAGGGGTCCATTGGGGTACGAACTGATTAGTGAGTCCATACTCACACGTATAGGGTGTGTGTAGAGTATATAATACACATCCAAACTGCATGTTAGGATAGTGTCTAAGGAAAATAGACTGATATGATAGGTCTCGTCATTGCATTCACATGTTCTTGCATTTAACCCCCAATAGTGGGTCACTTACTGAGTATTTCTTTAAATGCTCAAGTCATGTGCTACCTCTATTTTAGGTTAAAGCAAGGCGTTCCTGTACGGCTAACGATAGCATCGCAACTCGAGACCATGATACATGTATAAGGTAGTCATATTTATTTTCTTAGACTTGGGCTAGAATAGGATGTTTTTAATTTAAACGTTTATTTATTTTATTTAGTCTTTTGTTATGTCGTTTTTTAAAGGTGTTTTCAAAACATGTAAGTCCATGACTTTATTTTAAGATGAAGATGACGTTTTATGAGAGTTTAAATAAGTATTTCTGCATTCAATGTTCATGATATGTATATAGGAGTGAAATTGTCAGCTATCTCGAACGCACACTGACTACCTGCAAAAGAGAGAAAAAATGGAGAGAAAGGGGAGAGAGGAGAAACCCGATAAAACTCCGACGAGGGAAAAAAACCAAACACAACCTTCAATTTATGCCACAAAAAATATCTCAGAGACCTATACACACATTGGACAAATGTCGATGCTCCATACTCGACGTACACCCTCGGAAGAGAAGGATCTACGTTCAACCTTTGTGTACCTTCTCGGATCTGAAGATTCGGACCTCTACGAACCAAACCAACGCCATAAAAGGGAAAGAGAGAGAAGTATTTCAAAGAATACTTAGTAAGTGACCTCACTATAGGGGTCGTGAAGAGATGCAAACACATGCAATAATGCTCTAGGGACCTATGATTAAAACATACTAGTTTCATCCTTACATTACTATTGCATCTCAACTCAATGTGAAAAATACATCAAATTAAGGAAAATAACATCATGCATTGTCATAATCATACATTATCATCATAATGCTATCGAAATACGTCATAATAATCATAACACATCATTAAACATCATCATACATCATCATATAACTCATACATGTCATTATACATCATAGATCATACGTCATACGTCATAATTATGAAGCATAAAGGACACGTACTGGTGTCACTAGGCACATGTCGTCATATAAGATTGCTTAACACACTTCGATTTTCTCTCTCTAGCTCGTGTTTCTCTATGGCTGAAGGGCAGGTGGGAGCGGTGTGGGGACAAGAGAATTTCGACGGTCACCAAAATTCTCGCGTTTTCCGACGACGACACTGAGATTTTTTTATTTTTATTTTTATTTTTATATAACTTGGTTATTAGAAAATCATCTTTGTCATTTATAAGCTTTAACAAATTCTTTTTGTAATTACATCAAAGTCATTCAATCAAGCTTGATAGTGTGTGACTCAATATAGAACAAAATTCCAAATCTTTAATAAGTAAGAGAAAATCTAATTCTAGCCAACTGTTTGTTGATCGAAATTTTGTACAAGGAGATGTAAATGTAAAATTACATTTTTGCCCTTCTTTTTTTGTTTCCAACTTCACTCCAGCTTTATAGAAGGTTTCCAATACAATGATTACGTATAAGATTAGACCTCGAAATATTTAATCTCTTATTATAAATCTGTTAATGGAGAAGATTAATATTTTTAGGATAATCATGTATGTCTCGATCTTAATATTGAGTGAGTTGTGAACTTCTGCTTGTGCCGACTTGTCTTTTGATTTACATAGATAAGAATGAACCAACTCAATATACCTCCAATTTAGAGATTTGACCGAATAGAGTATTCGAAATATAATCTTACAAGAGGAAATTCACGGGTAGATTACCGCTTTCTTATTTAATTCTTTATTTTAAGGCTCATACTTTTACCTTTCTTATCTAACTTCTAATCAACTTAAACTTTTAATTGGTGGAGGAAGAACCTTTGTAGGAGGATTCTACAAATTTAATAAGGTCCATTGGATGTAGGTAAGTAAAAAATGAAGGGCGGAGATTTAATTGAGAAAATAGTATTAAAAAAAAAAAAAAAAAAGCGAACAAGAGAGAGAAAGGATAAAATTTAAAATACGCTGTGGCGTTTTGGGTGATCTAGTAGCTGTTAGCCACTGCCATGGCCTGGGTCTACCCAAATGTCCTTAACTAACTGCTAAGAGGTTGACCCTTCTGGTTAAAATGCCACTAGCTCGATAGTGCTAAACCCAACCATTACGAGTAATTATATTTATGATTTAGGATTTTAGAAATAAATTTAAGAAAATAATTTAGATATTTTAAGAAAAATGTGAGAAATTTTAGGAATAGATTGACTACTCAAATACTCTCCGTCAATTTATCATTCAAGAAATCCCAAGCAATACAAATAGTAGTTTCTTGAGTCATGACTGTGTCTGCCCTTGGCCAGCCGCTTCCAAGATTAGTCATTGAGGTCTTATTCGGGCCATTCTCCGTCTCGTTTGCAGTTGTTATATATATATATGGAAATTATGCGTAAAGAATGAGAAATGCGATCTTCATTAATATTCACAACTTTTAAATAGGATATAACTTATCAACTAATACCTAAAAATAAGAGAAAATATAAATTAATTTAATCTTGAAAATAAAATAAAATATAGTATTAATCAAATTATGTAAAAATGTTTAAATATTTAAATTGATTATGGTAGAATTTTAATTATATAACTTAGTTCGGATATAAATCTTTTCTTATTAATATTAGAAACATGTTTTCTAATGAATTTAAAATTTCAAAATGCAGATATTTTATTTTTAAATTCAAGTTCAAATTTTAAAAATATTTTGTCGTCCTTAAAAAGTAAACTTTTCTCTTACAACTTTTTCTTTAAAAAATTTGTCTTTTTATCTGTGCTCCATAATTTAAATCCATTGTAATGTTTGACAATCATTTTAAAAAGTGGAAAGCAAAATCAGTTTTAATAATTCATTTATAAATCAATCTTTCTTCTTTTTTTCTAAATATTAGGTGAGATCAGACATCAGTTCGTAAAAGAACGAAACACTGTTTATAAGAGTGTGAAAGCTTTTCCGTAGTACATGCATCTTAAAAACCTTGAGGGTAAGCCCAAAAGAGAAAGTTTAAAGAAGAAAATATCTGATAGTGATGGAATTGGGCCGTTACAAATGGTATCAGAGTTAGATTAGGTAGACTAGCCTACATCTAAGAACGTTGCACGGTCCCAACGTCAATGTCCCATCACTGTCAGGTACGCCTTGCATAAGATAAGAAAAGAGAAGCTTTTAGTGAAATTATTGTGTTATTACGTGTATTATTTAATGAGTATGATGTGATGTATAGCATGTTGAGTATTTATGATGTGATGTTGGTATATGTATTTTTTTTTTTTTTTTAATATACATGCATAGTAATAAAGTCTTAGACTTAAGTAACCTTGTCTTAGTTTCTAGAACTATGTTATCTAGAGAACATTGAAGAGGAAGACGAGGAAGGAGCCCGTCACCGTCAGGTACGCCTTGCATAAAATAAGAAAAGAGAAGCGTTTTCAAACTCGCATGCATTTTCTGTTAATATTACTGAAATTATTGTGGTATTTCATGTATTATTTGACGAGTATGATGTGATGTATAGCATGTTGAGTGTTTTATTTCTTTGGCACTATGATGTGAATACATGTATTTTTTTTTAATATACATGCATATTAATAAAGCCTTAGACTTAACTAACCTTATCTTGGTTTATAGAACCATGCCACCTAGAGACCGTTGAAGAGGAAGACGAGGAAGGGGACGACCCCCTCTTAGTGAAAGAAGACGAGGTGTGGCAAAAGAGAGCCCACCTCGAGAAGGATCAGAGATTGGGTTGGTCTACACCACTACCAAAGTCGTACCACAAGTTGCGCTGCCACCTCTTGCACCACCACTAGTCACGCCACAACCTGTTGTACTGCCTAGAGCAGTAGAGCAGATAGATCAACTAGCGCAACCGCGAGCTCAAGCTAAGGCTTACACTTCCATTAGCAAGGATAATGGGAAGTTTGATGCCATGGTGACAAGTACACTATCTGTTTTAGGTCATGTTGCTTTTACCTCATTCGATTATGGTTCTACACATTCCTTTATTTCTATGCCTTTTGTTGTACAAGCAGGGTTCGAATTAGAACCCTTATTGCATGAAATGTCTGTAAATCACCCTTGCAGGGTAGACTTAGTAGCTAGAGATAGAGTAAAGAATGGCCAAGTAATCGTGGGGTACCAAATTCTAAGCGTAGACCTGATAGTGGTAAACATGACAAACTTTGACGTCATACTAGGCATGAATGGCTAGCTGAAAACCGTGCCAATATAGACTGTCACAAAAAAGGAAGTAAAATTTTCACCACTGGTGGTACCTACCTTCAAATTTAAAGGAACAAGTACCAAGGCTACTCCAAAGGTAGTCTTGATGATGAAAGCAAAGAGACTAGTCAAGGCAGATGAGCTATATTAGCATGTGTCATAGATGTAAGAGAAAAAAAGATCCTAGAAAACGTACCCATAGTAATGAGTTCTCAGATATATTTCTGGAAGACGTACCTGAAATACCCCATTCTCGAGCGGTTGACTACATTATCGAACTCGAGCTGGGAATTGGGCCTATCTCCAAAGCACCTTATCGTATGGCGCCAGCGAAGTTGAAGGAACTCAAGGCACTATTACAAGACTTTCTAGATAAAGGTTTCATTCGACCTAGCGTATCCCCATGGGGTGCGCTAGTGTTGTTTGTTAAAAAGAAAGACAGATTGATGTGACTATACATCAATTACAGAGAGCTAAACAAGAGAACCATAAAGAACAAATATCCTCTGCTAGAATAGAGACCTATTCAATCAACTCAGAGAGGCAACAATATTTTCTAAGATAGACCTTCGGTCTGGTTATCACCAAACTAAGATCAACGAAAAAGACTTACCAAAGATGGCGTTTAGGACAAGATACAGTCACTATGAGTTCGTAGTAATGTTATTTGGCCTCACCAATGCCCCAACTGTGTTTAGGAGTTAATGAACCGAGTATTCAAGAACTATCTAGACACATTTGTGATTTTGTTCCTTGACTACATGCTAGTGTACTTGAAAACAGACAGAAAACACCAAGAACACCTCCGAAAAGTTAACCACCCTAATAGAGAACAAGTTGTATGCCAAGTTCTCAAAGTGCGAATTTTGGTTACGACAAGTCGCTTTCTTAGGACACATGGTGTCAAAAGACAGTATATCCGTAGATCCCACGAAGATCGAAGCAGTCATTAAGTGGGAACAACCAACTACAGTAACAGAAGTACGAAGTTTCCTAGGATTGGCGAGATACTTTTGAAGGTTTGTGTAGGATTTTGCTAGGATAGCCTCGCCTTTAACAAAGCTAACGAGAAAGGGGGTACCATTTACATGGAACGATGCTTGTGAGGCAAGCTTACAGAACCTAAAAGAAAGATTGCTAACCGCACTAGTACCGAGAGTTCAGAAGGCTACATGAACTATAATGTTGCATCCAAGAAGGGATTGAGATGTGTGTTAATGCAACACGGAAAAGTCGATGCATATGCGTCCTGTCAACTAAAGAAATACGAAAAGAACTACTCTACCCACGACTTAGAGTTGGCCGTCGTAGTGTTTGCGCTAAAAATTTGGTGACATTAATTGTATGGAGAGAAATCCCAAATTTTTCCGACCCAAGAGTTTAAAATATTTCTTCACTCATAAAGAGTTAAACATTAGACAAAAGAGGTGGCTAGAATTGGTGAAGGATTATGATGTAGATATCCAGTACCACACTGGATAAACAAATGTGGTCGCATATGCCTAAGTAGAAAGACGACCCACTTGTCGGTCCTCATTACGAGGGAAGTAAGCGTACAAAGAGATTTCGAGCGAGCCAATATAGCTGTAGCGGCCGAGGGAGCCATAGCACAATTGGCTTGACTCATAGTACAACCTACGCTTAGGCAGAGAATTATTACCTCCCAACAAAATCCTAAGCCAGTTCGCTGAGAGTCCAGGTGACGAATTCTTGAAGTCCTTAGATGAAGGACTATTGTATCAGGGATGCCTGTGTCTCTCGACAATAGAGAAGCTAAAGAAAGAGATACTGACGGAAGCGCACAACTCGTCATTTGCCATGCACCCAAAAGGTAATAAGATGTACCAAGATTTAAAACATCACTTCTGGTGGAGGAGCATGAGGAGAGACATTGTCGAGTTTGTGAGCAAGTGCTTAGTTTTTCAATAAGTGAAAGCTCCTAGACAAAAGACAGCAGGGATGTTACAACCCCTCGGCAGGGAGGGAGGGAGGGAGGGAGAGAGAGAGGGAGAGAGAGCGAGAGTATGATGATGTATGAGTATGATGTTTGAGCTATGATGCATGTTATATGTACATGATTTATGTTCCGATGCATGACGAACACGATATGTTTGATGCATTTGATGGCATTATGATGAGTATGATGATTGCATGATGTTTATCTTAATATGTTGATGTTTTCCATGTTAAGTATATTTTATGATGATGAGTGCCATATTGCATCATGTCGATAGACCGACATAGGACACAACCTTAAGAGCATGAGAATGATATTAATATAAATATTAACGAGTATGTGTTAGTGTAACAAATAGATGAGACTAGATGGTTGTGTCAGAAGAAATAATACGATGGAAATTAGAGGGATCTCATACATGTTATATGTTCATAAGCATAGGGATACTTCCTCAAAGACGATGAGTGCGGACACGCACAATATGATGATGAGTGTGTTCATGGGGAGCATGACACCAAGGGGTTCAGCTAACCTCCAGACGTTGTTACAGATTAGCTTGACCGAAGATGGTCCAAGGGGTGTGCAAGCCCCCTGAGGATTCACACTCGACGTGTGGGTCATGAGTAGGGAAGTACTACACATCCAAATTAGTCCGAAATTGGAGACCACCCCTAGAAAATAAAGATAGGTCCCAAAAGCATGATTGCATGTGTTTGCATTAACATGGCCCCTATAGTGGAGTCACTTACCGAGTATTCTTCGATACTCAAGATATGTGTCATATCATTTTTTCAGGTAAAGACAAAACGCTCATGTACGGATGAAAGCGGCATCACAAATAGAGACTGTGACATGTGCATAGGATAGTCACATATTTAATTTCCTAATCTTAGGTTAGAATAGGAGACTAGAATTTCATTATTTAAATTATTTTATTTTAGAATTATTTTTATTATTTTAAATTCCAGCGTTTTTGTTTGAAACACGTAAGACCGACAATGTTTTCTAGAAATTTAAGGCTGTTCTGAATGTTTTCAAAGTATATGTTATAAATGAGATTCATTTAAGAGTTATATTTTCCCATTGTCTTTAGTAAGTCTAATTTATTTTTTAATTAGATATATTATAGGGGTATAATTAATTGATTCAAATTATAATTATAATTAATAATAATAAACTATAATTAATAAAAAAAAAATAAGTATTTCATTGTAATAATTATTTTATATATACATTTTAAATTATTTTATTATTTTAATAAATTATTAATATTGTTTAAAATTTATAATTATATTTCATTTATATAATTTACTCCACTATATTACAACATTCAATTTTATAAATATAAGTTTTTATCCACATATTATAGTCTCTAAATTTTCATCCATTTAAGCCCTTCGAGTTGTCGATAAGGACCGAATGACCTAATTATTTAGGAGCCGAAACGAAGGGGTTAAAAGGCGAAAGTAATGAAAGAATTTTTTTTGGATGTAAAGGGAAGAGAGAGTGAGTCATACATTTAAGCCATCAAAACCACATTGCTTGTATGTGAGAGACTGCTTCCTTGGACTAATCACAATTGCACAATCCACCGATACCTAAACCAAAGATTCATCCATAAGTCATTCAAATTGATCTGATTGACTCGATTAAAAAAAATGTCATCTCGCGATTTTCAATCAAAAAATAAATAAATCTAATACAGCTCAATTTTTATAGTTTGAGTGGGTTAGTCTGAATTGATCATATTTTTTAAACTCATAGCTTGTATACGGTTAGATAATACTTTCAATCTCACTTCTGTTGCTCGTTCTTTACACAAATCCTTTTCATGGTTTGTATTACCCTATAATACAATCATACATCAAAGGGGTTTTGTTAAAATGAGTTTAGCTCAATCGTAATTGGGTTTTCGTTACAATGAGTTTAGCTCGATCGAAATTGGTTTTTCGTTACAATGAGTTTAGCTCGATCGAAATTGAGTTTTCGTTCCAATGAGTTTAGCTCGATCGAAATTGGGTTTTCGTTCCAATGAGTTTAGCTAGATCGAAATTGGGTTTTAGTACAACTATCTATATCTAAATCTTTTCTAATCATGCATAATGTGGCCTTGAGGATTTAGAAATGTGGGGAAAAGAGCATTAAAATGGGGGACAAATGGCAGAGACAATAGGGCAGGGAAGGACAGGACAGGACAGGGGCAGAGCATTAGAAGGATGAAATTACAAGGATGTCCTTAGAGAGATTAGTGTTACCTGAACGCCGGGGGAATCAAAGGACAAGAGGCGGATCTTAGCGGCAACGTCGCCGAGAATCCTCAGCTCCACACGGTCGTTTAACGAGGCGTCACGGATCAAATCAGCGGCGTCGGCTTGGAGGAGGCTGACACGATCGACGGCGATGGTGGCGTCGACCTGGCGTTGGCTATGGGGGTCTTGAAAGAATCCGGGAATTGAGGCTCTCCCAAGTGGAATCCCTCGGTACATGACCGTGAACCGAGACTCCCCGTACTTGATTCCCACTTTGTTGGGGTTAACGGCGGTGAAAATCATTCGAATGTTGAGGGAAAGGGAGGCGGCGGTGGGATTGGGAGTGGTTATGTTCATGTACTGGATGCCCACCTGCTGGAGATCGAATTGGGGCTTCTTTGGCTTTAGGGCGAGGACGACAACGAGGACGACGGCGAGGATTAAGAGAGCTAGGAAGGAGAAAAGGAGGAACAGGCAGCAGCAGCAGCCCTTGAAGGAGGCGGAGGAGGAGGATCTGGGGATGTACGGAGGGCGGCTGTGGGTGGCGCCTCTTGATGACGGCATGTCTTTTCGGGTTTCAACTTCAACGGGTTGTGCAGCAACACTCCAAATTGTGGACTCAATATTTGTACGATGAAGTTTCTTTCATAGTTACTATTTTATTTCAAAAATACCTTTTAACTTTTCATATTTTAAAAATATTTAAAGTTTTAAAAAGTTTTATTAATATCTATAGACCTTCTAAAAAAAATTTAAATATGCACTTTCGATCGTATTATGTTTAAAAAATATTCTTGAATTTTAAAACTACCGTTAACACCATTCACCTTATTAAAAATTTCAAAAAATTTGTTATAGTCAATATATTAGATAAAAATAGTCTATCAACACCTCCTAGATTATCTCCAAACTTTTTGATGGATGTTACTCTTGAAAATTTATGAATATTTTTTAAACGTGGTACTAACGGTAATAGTATGTTACAATGACCTTTTTGAAACAATTTAAACGTTGAAAGGTACTTTGAAACCCTCTTGAAAGTTGAATAGTATTTTTTAAACAAAATATAACCGTTTTCATCTAAAATTAATGACAAGGTTTCCTCTAAATATTGCTTTGGCCCGTTACATATCGTTGTCAGCTTTACGGTTTTAAAACGCGTCTACTAAAGATAGATTTCCACACATTTATAAGAAATGTTTCGTTTCATTCTCCAACCGATGCGGGATCTAACAATAATAGTTATACTTGTTGAAAACTAGAATTGAAATACAATACATATATCATAAATTGTCATTAATAGACATTGATTCGAAAGCACTAGGAAAAATTCTTGTCGAAATCCCAAAGGTAGCTGTCTCCAACGTAGATAATGTTCGTAGCTAAATTCTCATTAGCAGAATTACAATAAGTTTCAAGAGACGAAGTTGATTGGTTATTCAAAATGACAACCCTCCAACAATAACATGGCTTAACTTTTTTTTTTACCCAAAATATTTATTGCAATCCATAAGTGTTTATATTTTAAATGGATTGAATTCAGTTTCATATAATTATGTTCACATGTTCTCAATCGGTATTATTACTCGAGCAAATTAAAGAACAAAGTATAATAGGTAACACCAGTAACATATATTGTTGTCTTTGGGCTTTCCCTTCCCAGCCTCTCTCAAGATTTTTAAAAGACATCTACTAGGGAGAGATTTCTACACCCTTATAAAGAATGGTTTGTTATTCTCCCCAACCGATGTGAATCTCGGAATCCACCTCCCTTCGAGTCCAAGTATCCTCGTTGGCACTAATTCCCTTCTCCAATTGATGTGGGGCCTAACGTTCTCACTGGCATACCACCTGGTGTCTAGCTCTGATACCATTTCTAACAACCCAAGCCCACCGTTAGCAAATATTGTTCTCTTTAGGCTTTCCAGGACTTTCTCTCAAGGTTTTTAAAATGCGTATACTAAGGAGAGGTTTTCACACCCTTACAAAGAATGCTACATTCTCCTCCCCAACCGATGTAGGATCTCATAGTTCACAACTCACCTAAGATTGAAATCAAGTCACATATGATTATCAAAAGAAATATTAACCTTCTCTATTGATGAATTTGTAAAGATAGATCAAATATTTCGTGGTCCAATTTGATACAAATCATTGTATAGGACATCTTCACTTACGTGCCTCCACATGAACAATTTAGTATGAATATATATGCTCTAGGCTTCACACGTTCCAAGCAGCGTAGTCTGAGTCATAAACATGTTGCACCGTGGGAGATCTTAAGAGTTTCTTGAGTTTTTGTGTCTAAGTACCTTGGTCCCTTATCCTTGAGTGGTACCTAGCATTCTTCTTACCTTGGTAGTTGTAGAGCTTGTGAGTATTGTCGTTAGTTATCAATCTTTGTAAGTTTCTAAATTTTATAATTCCTTGATACAATAAGTTGAAACATACATTCATAAACATATGAACCTATCATAATAACAAGCCTTAGTTATTCTAGAAAGGCCTAGAGTCATAATAAATTTATTAGAGGGTTCTAGAAGAGTCTTGAGGTGTTACTTGAGTCCTAACTTGATTCAGGTTTCAAACTTAATCTAATCTTTTCATGTCCTTAAGAATAGGCCTCATAGAAAGTAGTAGGTTATTTGGAGCACGTATAGACCTTCAAATATCATAAGTAGTCGTATGGGCTTTTTGCTCATTTTACTCATAATTCTTGAGTTTTATACTTAACGTGTTCCAATGGCTTTCAAACTTCAAAATATCATCAAACATCATAATATAAGATCTATTACAAAGTTTCATAGCATTCAGAAGTCATCTAGGTCATGAACTGAAGGTAAATTACCTTAGGGGCATTATGGTCATTTGACATCATTACTTGGTTTAGCTAATTATCCTTATCGAACGACCACCAAATTTCATATATAATCTTAACATGCCATAATATACTCATTATTGAAAATTCATAGGTAGCGAAGTTCATTTAATGGGTTATTTTAATGTTATTTAAATTTTAAGCAATTTAATCGATTTAGGGTATTAACTCTCAGTTCTTGGTGTTTTTCTCTCATATAAAAATTTAAGCGATTCCTACAAGTATCTCTTAAGAAAAGTCTAAGATGGCAATTTACCTTGTAGGTGACGTTCGGGACCTCCGTTCGCGAGCTTCTAGTATCCGAATTACCTCAAATTTTCTTACACAGATTTCTTATTGTGCTAGTTTCTGGAACCATAAAAAAACATTTAATGAGAACCAATCTAGAAGAGGGTTAAAGTTCAAAAAAACCAAGGAAAGCTCGATTCAACTCGATTCTTGTTCCATACTATTGCTCTAACTTCAGACTTTATAGGGGAAGCATACACCGACATTGAAACCTCCAGAATTTTCGTGTTTTGGAGATTGAATTTTCTAGATAATCCATTGAAAATATCCTCTTTGATCAACGAACTACCAGCTTTCAATTTGAATTCTCACCGTTAGGTGTGGTGATCTATGAACGTTCTAGATTGTGCCCAATTTTAGAGGAGATCGAGTGACTGGTTTTCTAGATTCGATAGATTTTGTGCCTTAGGTCATTGTGGAGGTTCTGATTCTTGGGAGAAGATCATCTTTCCCTTGAGCATTTGAAATTCCTTCTAGACAAGCAATTAAAAATTGGAAAGTTCCTACCCAATTGAAAAAATGACAATTTTGTCGTTTAAGCTCAATCTTTCCTTTCCTTTCCATTTCTTTTCCAAAATACCTTGTCCATAAAATTACTTGTTAGGATATAGAAGTAATTTTCTTAAGATCCTTGTCCTTACTTGAATCCCTCAAGTTTCTTTCCTTGGAGTCCTATACGGGCTAATTATTCTTAATTTTATAAATGTCTAGGGTTCTTAATTTCTTGTGGCATAGGTCATAGCATACATTCTTAAGCTCTTCTTAAATCTTATAAATTATGAACCCATCGGTAACATGTATGAGTCATAAAAAATAACATGAAGTCATAATTCTAGAAGGGTCTTGGATCTTGAATAAGGATCAAGGTTTTCTTAGACCCTAACTTAGTTTAGGTCCAAATTTTCTTTGAATAACTTAAAATCTTGAATATATCTTTATGTTCTTATATTTAGACCTTACCAAAAGTATTGAGTCGTTTAGAGGATGTTTAGACCTTGAAATATCTTAAAGAGTCTTGGGGACATTTTGGTCATTTTACATCCTAATTCTGTGTTTTTCTAAACGTATCTCAATAACTTTAAAAATTTACAAACTCATTACTCATTGTGAAATAAGGTCTACTATAAAGTTACATGGTATTTTGAGGTCATTTAGGTCTCAAACCAAAGATAACCGTCGTAGGGGCATTTTGGTCATTTTGCATCCTAAACTTGGTTCAAGCCATAAACATAATCTAATGATTCTAAAACCTAACAAAATCCTTAGAAATCATGGAATAAGGTATCTCATAAAGTTTGATAATATTTGGTGGTCATTTGGATTATGAACCGAAGGTAAGTTACCTTAAGGGCATTATGGTCATTTTAGATCATTACTTGGTTTAGCTACTTAACCTTGTCTAACAACTACTAATTTTCAGATGTAATCTTAACATTCTATAATGTTAGCATTAAAATTTTTTAACTCGAGTGATACTCTTCCAAAGTTTGTCGAAAAACATGTTCTTGTTCCGAATAACCTAGAAAACTTTTTGTTGGTTGGGATGTTCTAAAATTTATCAATCTCCGACTCCTTCATGAAACTTATTTGAAGTCCCATATGGAATGTGTAGGAGTTCGTAGGAGGGAAAATGAGGAGTTGGTAAGAGGAAAAATGATTAACCATAGCCCTCAAATTTCGAAGAAACTCGAGAAAGAAAAACTCATAATCTAAAAGCTTCAAACTCGAGTTTTAGGAATTCTCATTACTCGATCTTGTCATAAAACATTGCATAGAATTTCTTATTTATTGATGAAGCTTACTCCGCCATTAATTGTTTCATAATGGCGTTGAATTTTCTCTTTTTTATTTTAAACTTTTCTAGAATACTCATCAGAAATATCTACTTCGACGAGGGTGCTGCCGACATTCATTTTGCATTTCAACCATTGAATCTAAAGATCATCAAGTCTTCTTGGACATACAAAAATTTAAGTTCAATCCAATGAATTCAATGGTTGGATGTGAAGATATAGATGATTTTATGCTACTTAACGGTTCTGGAAAGATTCTAAGGTCAAGTTAAATAAGAGTCCAACCATGCTCGGAACTAGAAAGAGTCTAAGGTCATGTTATGGTTTTAAATGATAGGTCTCGTTTATGTTATGTGTGAGATTGCATTACTAACCCCAACAGTGGAGTGACTTATCTTATTTCTTAAAATACTCAAGTCACATATTACCCTTATATTTTAAGGTGAAGGTGAAGCACTCCTACCCAGACCAGATGATAATGAATGTTGGAATGGCCATAGAAACCAAGAAAAAAACTAACCGTAGATGTCGGAAGCCTCTCTCCTTTTATCAGAGCCAAGTTTAGATCTTGGGACCGATGGGTTATGGGCCTACTACGTTTTTGATGCACCACTCTGATATGTTTAATTTAGTTTTATTATTTATTTTCCAAATATAATTATTTGGTTCTTCGGATGTGTGTTGATTCTTTTTATTTAGTCTTCAATATTCCTTAAAAAATCTACTTAAAATGTATACAAAATTTATTAATATTTCAATAATTAAATTGAAAACTAATTTTTCTTTTATTTTATTCATTATATCTATAATATATATATATAGATGGGGCAAATTGTTTTAGCATCTAAAAAATTATGGCAAGACTTATGTGGAATTGTGGTCTAAGAATAATTTTTGGAGTAAGGACCTAACAAACGGTGAGAGTATGAAAACACTCCAAAGAAAAGTACCGAGAAAAGAGTATAACACAAATTCTAATGCCACCAACACCTAAGAAAATATAGACATGAAAAGGCAAAAGAAATTCTTGCATGATACATACAAGACATGTTTTGGGTATGGTTCGAACTCAAACCGTATAAGACAAAAATACCTCTAATGACCTCGAAATTCATGAAGAACGATGTATTTTAGGGTCGTGGATTCTAAGCATGCATGAAGATAGGATGTGTTACAATTATGCATTACCCTAAGGTTAGCTCATGAAATGCTACCAAAGGACATGAACAAGACAATGCCCTAAATTTACCATAACTTCCAAAGAATGTTAGGTAATACTCTAATCATGCTAAAGTGATTCGAGATCTTCCACCACGTTGGGCTTCTTGAGACTTATATTTTTCTTTTTTAGGTGGGATGCCCTACACCATGTTTTTAGTAGAATGTCACATTCAAACTTTATGTTTCCTTCTCCTAGATGAGATGCCCTAGCTACGTTTATGTCTCCTTCAGTCACTATAGCTATATTAGCTCCCTTGAAATCTTTTTGTACTCGTACCTTGCCAGTAATGAGGGTCGACGAGTGTGTCGTCTTTCGACTTACGGCATTAGCGACCATGTTGGTCTTTCCAGGGTGGTACTGGATGTCTATATCATCATTCTTCACCAGTTCCACAAAAGGCTTGTTGTGTTCTTCTAGTTGCCGACTTCCAAACTCAATTCTAGACGTTGGATTTAAAGCCCCTCATGTCGACGATTGAATCTCCACCAATTTGAGTTATATAGTTGGTTTTGTCCTTGAAAAATTCTTAACGGGAAGAATGTTATTAACGTAAATACTCTAAACTTTAGGGGCATTTTTGTAACGGTAAGAAACTAAAAAAATAGAAATTTTGGTAGACACTCGAGAACTCTGGCTAGCACCGGAGTTCTCGTTCCAACACTCCTATCCACGCTCCTCCGTTGCCCACAAATCGCCACGCTTCCCACCTATCCTTTAGCCACACCACGGATGCCTTGCAAGGGGAAGAACTCAGAGGAAGTCGAGAAAGAGAGAGGAAGGAAAAACTCGAAACCATACCTGCAAGCTTGAACAAAGGAAAACTGATGTCGAAACCACCAAATTTTACCACGAAAAGGATCACCGAGGCCTGTAAGGGATAAGTTTTCGCACCTCATACATGTAATCTTGTGTCTCAAGATAGCTTGACCATCTGTTTGTCCAAGTGGTCTAAGGTGCCAGATTTAGGCTTTGGTCCAAAAGGGTGTGGGTTCAAATTCCATCACAATGTCATTTATTTTTAATTTTTTGTAAAGCCTCAAGACCACGGTTAGTACATCCAGTTATGTTTTGTTGTCAGCATCACAATTTTAAAATGGTCTACTGTTGAGAGAGTCTGGCCCTACTTTGACAATTGTATCGTGTCACGGTCATACTTCTTCAATTGTGCGGCCTCGTGATCTAGACACTCTCACGAAAAACCTTAAGGAATACTCAATCCACATTCACATTTTTCACCTCGCTTTGTCGAACTTTAGGCAAGGTTTGCCTTTGACATTCAAACATCACTCTCAGTTCCCAACAACAAGACCCTTGCATCGTGATGCAATCTCATGTCTCGAGATAGCTCGACTGTCTTTATTTGTTCAAACACACATGCCGGGACAGTTTGGTCGAATGGTTTATGGCGCCAGATTTAGGCTTTTTTTTTTGAAAGGGCGTGGGTTTAAATCTTATTGTCATTTATTTTAATTTTTTGTAAAGCCTCAAGACCAGTACGTTTTGCTGCCAATCTCTCGATTTTAAAACATGTCAAGTGTCGAGAGAGTCTGGCCCTACTCCGACAATTGCATCGTGTCACGGTCATACTTCTTCAATTGTGTGGCCTCGTAATCTTGACATGCTCAGGAAAAACCTTAAGGAGTACTCAATCTCCATTCACATATTTCACCCGACTTTGTGGCTTTGTCGGGCCTTAGGCAAGGTTTGCCTTTATCATTCAAACAATCTCTCGATTTTAAAACACGTTCACTATCGAGAGAGTCTGGCCCTACTCCAAGAATTGCATCGTGTCATAGTCATACTTCTTCAATTGTGTGGCCTCGTAATCTTGACACGCTCGCGAAAAATCTTAAAGAGTACTCAATCTCCATTCACATTTTTCACCCGACTTTGTGGTTTTGTCGGGCCTTAGGCAAGGTTTTCCTTCATCATTCAAACATCACTCTTATAGAATCAAAACTTGTTTGACCGCACACGCTGCCTATGTGTGCATGTCCAATCGAGTGCGACACAACAACGTTGAATCTCATCTTTATTTCGGTTCCCAATAACACGACCCTTGCATCAGGATGCAATCTGATGTCTTGAGATAGCTCGACCATTTTTGTTTGTTTGAATATAGTTTGGTTCTAGATTTAGGCTTTGGTCTAAAATTGCTTGAGTTCAAATCTCCCAGCTATCATCTATTTTAATTTTTTGTAAAGCCTTGGGCTGCCTCGAGCCCGCTACTGCACATATTATCTTTTGGCTTGTTATATATTATTTTCAACCTCATGATTTTTAAATGGGTCTACTATGGAAAGATTCTAATCATACTTCAACCATTGCATCGTGTCATGATTATACCTCTTTAAATGTACGGCCTTGTGATCTTGACACGCTCACAATAAATCTTAAGGGGTACTCAATTCCCATTCACATTTTCACTCGACTTTGTGGCTTTGTCGGACCTTAGACAATGTTTGCCTTCGGTAACCAAACATCACTTATGTGGAATCCAAGCTTGTTTGACCACAAGCTATGCGTGCATATTTAACAATTTGTGACAAAACACTATTGTATCTCATCGTCATCTCAGTTTCCTACAACACGACCCATGAATCGTGAAGCAATCTCATGTCTCGGGATAGATCGACCATAGTTGTTTACTCGGACACATCCGTTTGGATCTGACCAATGTGTCAATCATCTCATTGGAACATTTCAAACGTCTATCCATCTGGGTTCTCTTGAGCATCATAATTTTTTGTGTACATGCTAAACAATTTACGACATACATTATGGATAGCGGGTGCATAATCCAACCTCCGACACATGGGCTGGGGAGCAATATTGGCACACCTTTGCCATTTAGTACTGTCCTTGAAAGACCCTTTTTATAGGAAGACGTTTGAGATGCTCGTACAGACACACATCTCTATCATAAGGTAGCTTTCTTACGCCACATGGCTTAGAGGTGGTAGAGATCTAACATCATGCCTCACCCTACCGTGCATTTTGAGGCATTTATAATCCTTCTTGATTAGTCGTCATTTTAGCAGCATAATCCAACCTCTGACATATGGGCTGGGGAGCAATATTGGCACACCTTTGCCATTTAGTACTGTCCTTGAAAGACCCTTTTTATAGAAAGACGTTTAAGATGCTTGTACAGACACACATCTCTGTCATAAGGTAGCTTTCTTACGCCACATGGCTTAGAGGTGGTAGAGATCTAACATCATGCCTCACCCTATTGAGGAATTTCTAATCCTTCTTGATTAGACATCATTTTAGCAAGCGGACATACGATCTAATCAAATACTGGAGAGCACCAACGACACTCTGATAGTGAGTAGTATCCTCAGACGAGAGCTTTTCAACACCATCCAATAACTTCTCACTAGGAAGCATAGGTGTGGGCACACCTTTGGAGGTGAGCATATTGGTTATGGACAATAAATCTTGAATGTATTTATGTTGTGTCAGAAGACGTCCATTAGAAGTATGACGGACCTCAATCCCAAGAAAATAACTCAAAGTGCCAAGATCCTTGACTGTAAAATCATCCTGAAGTTGTGTAAGAAGTTTCTCAGTAGCCGTAGAAAATGAGTTAATGATAATAATGTCATCAACATAGATGAGGATACACATTCGAATGTCTGCCTTATTAAAAATGAAAAGAGAGACATCAACCTTTGAAGGTGTAAAATCCAGCTGTAATAGTTTGGAGCTAATGAGAGAAAGCCAGGCACGCGGAGCTTGTTTGAGACCATATATCCAGCTTGCAGAGATAATCAGGATGTTGAGAATCCAAAAATTCAGGGGCTGCTTCATATAAACATCTTCATTAAAAAAACCATTAAAAGAATATTTTGAGTATTAATCTACCGAATAGCCCAACCACAAGAAATAGCAAGAAATAATAAGAGATGAATGGTAGTGGGCTTAACAACTGGACTAAAGGTATCATCATAATCAATGCCATACTACTATTTAACCCCTTTAGCAACCAGGTGTCACGGTTATGCTCGTCCAGGGCGTGTTGCCCATGGCCGCATATCCATGGCAAGCCAAACCCTTGTCATGTCTTTTCATTCTAGTGTTTTTACTTTTGTAGTTCTAGGGTGTATGACGCCTCAAAAATATCATGTCTAGGCCTGCCAGACATGAAATGTCTCAGAATGTACTATAGGGGGATATGACTAGTTGTCAACTTCTCCCTACCCAAGGTTATATATGTTAAGCCGTTGTTATCTCTTTCTTGCTTGCTTATATAATGTCTCTTTCAAAAATCTCTCTTTCTAAGATCTCTCTCTACCATCGTTTTCTAAAAACCTTCTTTTAAAATCGAGGCTAGAGGCTCGATTATACGTCGCTTGGTCGTAGGAGATGCGAGAACAAATTGGCTTAGCTCATTTGTCGTTGGAAAATGAGTGCCGCACAATCGCTAGTCCGCTGCCTTCAAAAGTGTGATTATGTCACCAGACATGCTTTGTAGCGATCAATAGAGCAATCTGACTTTTGCTTGAGTTTGAAAACCCATTTACAATCAATAACGTTAAGATCTTCACGAGGAGGAACTAAGTGTCATGTCTTATTTTTTAGAAGTGCGTGAAATTCATGATTCATTGTCTGACGCTAGAGGGGATGCTCCATAGCAATAATAAGTGAAGTAGGTTCAAAGGCAGAAGATAGAACCACAGAATATGTTATTGTTTCATCTGTACGCACCTTGGGTTGATGATATTGTGCTACAATCGAGTACCATACTGATGAGTAGTATGTGCAGGATCCACAACTGAGGGGACAGTCGTACCAACTATTGTGAGGGAAGCAACCGGTGCTACAACAGTCGGTTGAACAACGACCAAGGATCCGACTAGGCATTGTGTAATATCATCTACTGGTGGAGGATCCGAGGCCCCAATCATTGGTGGAATAACCGATGCCGATTCACGCGGTAAAAAATGTAGAGGATTGCGGCGGTAATCCTGAAGCTGATGTGGGCACCAGATTTTCTGCCTCCAAAAAGTTAGTAGGCACAGATATATGAATGAGAAAAAGTTAGTAGGCACAAATACATGCATATGATCATTCTCCAAATTAGAACTGCTCTTACCCAAATGCAAGTTGCACAAATCAGGGGCATTGTGCGTCGGCTTTAAGGTTGAGGAAGAACTGGGTGGAGTTCTGTTGAACGGAAAAACATTCTCATCAAATATGACGTCTCTAGAAATATAGACATGCCCAGAATCGGTGTCAAGATACTTATACCCTTTATGTCAAGAACAGTAGCCTAGAAAGACACATTCCTTGGATCGAAAAGAGAGCTTTTGTTTGTTATAATGACAAAGATGAGGCCAACATGCAAACCCAAAAACTTTTAATAAAAAGTACTTTGGTGGGGGTATGAAAACGATGTCTAAAGGACATATTTTTATTGATGACACTAGTAGAAAGACGATTGATGAGATATGTGGCTATAAGAAACGCGTCATTCCAAAATTTAATAGGTACATCAACATGAGCTAGAAGGGCTAGGCCAGTTTCAACAATATAACGATGCTTGTGTTTAGCAGATCCATTTTTTCGATGGGTGTGAGAGCACAAAACACGATGAGCAATTCCAAGGGAAGGAAAGAATGTGTTATGAACTTCTGATATTCTCCGCCCTAATCAGACTGGACACACTTCATTTTAGTATCTATGAGGCGCTCAACATGAGCATGGAACTGCAAAAGTATACTAGGAGCTTCTATACGATCATGCCTCAAATAGATCCATGAAAATTTACTGAAATCATCAATGAAGCTGATATAATATTTAAAGCCCCAACAAATGGAGGTGTAGGACCCCAGACATCCGAAAAAATCAGTTCCAAAGGTGACGAAGATCTATGAAAAGAACTAGTGTATGGTAACTAATGACTTTTTGCAAACGAACACTATTACAAACTAGAAAAGGTGACTCACTTGCAAACGAAATATTATTGAGACCAAAATTAACTTTACTACTTGAGATGAAGGATGTCCAAGACGTGCATGCCATTGGGCGTGAGTAGTAGATCTGCTCACTAAGGCGTGCTTGAGATCACCGACATCAGATGACTTACTAGGATAGAGACCAAACTCACACCTTCCGTCTAGAAGACTTTTCCTCGACCGTCGATCCTTAATAGAAAAATTCCAAGGAGTACTCAATCCCCTTAGACAAGGTTTTGTGGCTTTGTCGAACCTTAGGCAAGGTTTTCCTTCGACATTCAAATATCATTCTTATAGAATCAAAACTTGTTTGACCACACACGCTGCCTATGCGTGAATGTTTAATCGTGTGCGACACAACAACGTTGAATCTCATCGTCATCTCGATTCTCAACAACACGATGCTTGCATCGTGATGCAATCTCATGTCTCGAGATAGCTCGACAATCTTTGTTTGTTCAAATACATTTGTTGTGATAGTTTGGTCGAGTGGTCTAAGGCGCTAAATTTAGTCTTTGGTTTGAAAGGATGTGGGTTTAAATCCCATAGTTGTTCGTTTATTTTATTTTTTTCGTAAAGCCTCAAGACAGCGGTTAGCACATCTAGTTACGTTTTGTCGTCAGCATCACGATTTTATAATGGTTCTAGCAGATATTGTCTATTTTTTCTTGTAATGTATCGCTGTCAACCTCTAGATTTTAAAACACGTCCATTGTCGAGAGAGTTTGACCCTACTCCGTTAATTGCATCGTGTCACAGTCATATTTCCTCCATCGTGCAGCCTCGTGATCTTGACACGCTCGCGAAAAACCTTAAGGAGTACTCAATCCCCATTCACATTTTCACCCGACTTTGTAGCTTTGTCGGGCCTTAGGCAAGGTTTGCCTTCGATATTCAAACATCACTCTTATAGAATCAAAACTTATTTGACCGCACATGCCGCCTATGTGTGCATGTCCATTCGTGTGCGACTCAACAACGTTGAATTTCATCGTCATCTCAGTTTCCAACTACACGACCCTTGCATCGGGATGCAATCTGATGTCTTGAGATAGCTCGACCATCTTTATTTGTTCAAACATATTTTGGTTGAGTGGTTTTAGGCACTAGATTTAGGTTTGAAATTGTTGGGGTTCAAATCCCAAAATTGTCAATTATTTTAATTTTTTGTAAAGCCTCGAGCCAGCTAGCACATATTATGTTTTGGCTTATTATGTATCTTTTTCAACCTCATGATTTTTAAATGCGGTCTACTATGGAAAGAGTCTAGTCCTACTTTGACCATGGCATCGTGTCACGATTATACCTCTTTAAATGTAAGGCCTCGTGATCTTGACACGCTCACAATAAACCTTAAGGGATACTCAATCTCCATTCACATTTTCACCCGATTTTGTGGCTTTGTCAGACCTTAGGCAATGTTTGCATTCGGTAACCAAATATCACTTATTTGGAATCCAATCTTGTTTGACCACACGCTATGTGTGCATTTTTAACCATGTGCAACACAACACTATTGTATCTCATCGTCATCTCGGTTTCCTACAACACGACCCATGAATCGTGAAGCAATCTCATGTCTCGGGATAGCTCGACCATATTGGTTTGCTCGGACACATCCGTTTGGATCTGACCAATGTGTCAATCATCTCATTGGAACATTTAAAATGTCTATCCATTTGGGTTCTCTTGAGCATCAGAATTTTTCGTGTACATGTTAAACAATTTACGACATACATTATGGATAGCGGGTGCATAATCCAACCTTCGACACATAGGCTGGGAAGCAATATTGGCACACCTTTTCCATTTAGTACTATCCTTGAAATACCCTTTTTATAGGAAAACCCCTGAGATGCTCGTACCGACACACATCTGTGTCATAAGGTAGCTTTCTTAGCCCACATGGCTTAGAGGTGGTGGAGACCTAACATCATGTGTCACCCTATAGTGCATTTTGAGGCATTTCTAATTCTTCTTGATTAAACGTCATTTTAGCAAGCAAACATACAGTCTCGTGCATAGTCCGTCGCTTTCATCTTTCATTTCGAGGGACTTCATTCTCGAGCTACATGTCGAAACTCATATCAAAATCCTGACTTCTAAAGTTATGTTTCGAGGCCAAACTCGGCCCTCTTCGAGCTTGTCTTTGACACTCCTGTTGTCTCATTCTCTTGAAGCTTGTGTATGCCTCAACTTAGCTTCAATGCATACTCTAGGTGTGTTGCATGATGCACCGTTCTCTTTGGTTGCGTCATGAGACTTCTCAATCTTGGCCCTCATGTTGCCAGATGGGTGCCATTTGAGGGTCACCCCTTGTCTTTCTTGGGTGTGGAGGTCACTGCCTCAGTTTGACAACCTACATTCTCAAAATGAGGTTGTGAAGTTCTCCCCCACTTAACTTAATAATCGTCTTCGATGACTTTCTCAAGGACACATAACCTTCTGTACATTGGGTAGCAGTCAAT
The DNA here is from genome assembly GCF_002738345.1 of Cucurbita maxima. Lineage (NCBI taxonomy): Eukaryota > Viridiplantae > Streptophyta > Magnoliopsida > Cucurbitales > Cucurbitaceae > Cucurbita > Cucurbita maxima. The sequence goes on from NW_019272062.1 coordinate 647,662, forward strand.
CTCGCTTCTTAAGAGCGAAGACTATCTCCACAGACTAACACGAGTTCTTTCAACATGTTTTATCCTAAATCATGCATCCTAGAAATATTTTTAGGAGATCATCCAACATAGAATTGCTTCAATTCCCAGAGTACGTGAGGATGCTATTTACCCACGAGATCTCCCAGAGTACGTGGCTAGGACATCTCATCTAGGTGAAGGAAACATAAGGTTCAAATGTGACATTCTACTAAAAACATGGTGTAGGACATCCCACTTAGAAGAGGAAAATATGAGTCTCAAGAAGCACAAAGTAGTGGAAGATCTCGGGTCACTTTAGGCATGAATAGAGTATCACTCTTAAAAAATATTCTTTTGCGATATGGTCACGTTATCAAAAGCAAATCAGTGTTGGACTTTGTAAGACATAAATCCATGTCAATAGTGTCATGTAGATAACAGAGAATTCGTTTGACCGCCTCCCAATGTACAGAAGTCTGGGAGGACATGAACTGGTACACTCTGTTGACACAAAAGGATATATCAGGATGTTTTAGAGACAAATATTGGAGAGCACCAATGACACTCTGATAGCGAGTAGTATCCTCAAGCGAGAGCTTTTCACCACCATCCAATAACAACTTCTTACTAGGAAGCATAGGTGTTAGCACATCTTTGGAGGTGAGCATATTGGTTCTGGACAATAAATCTTGAATGTATTTATGTTGTGTTAGAAGACGTCCATTGGAAGTATGGCAGACCTCAATCCCAAGAAAATAACTCAAAGTGTCAAGATCCTTGACTGCAAAATCATCCTGAAGCTGTGTAAGAAGTTTATCAGTAGCCGTAGAAAATGAGCTGATGATAATAATGTCATCAACATAGATAAGGATACACATTTGAATGTCTGTCTTGTTAAAAATGAAAACAGAGACATCAACCTTTGAAGGTGTAAAACCCAGCTATAATAGTTTGGAGCTAAGGTGACAAAACCAGGCACGCAGAGCTTGTTTGAGGCCATAAAGTGAATTATCCAGATTGCAGAGATATCCAGGATGTTGAGAATCCAAAAGTCCAAGGAATTGCTTCATATAAACATCTTCATTAAGAAAACCATGAAAAAAAAAACATTTTGAGTATCAATCTGCCGAATAGCCCAACCATGAGAAATAACAAGAGATAATGAGAGATGAATGGTAGTGGGCTTAACAACTGGACAAAAGATATCATCATAATTAACGCCATACTGCTCCTTAAACCCTTTAGCAACCAGGCGTGCTTTGTAGCGATCAATAGAGCCATCGGGCTTTTGCTTGAGTTTGAAAATTCATTTGCAATCAATAACGTTAAGATTAGCACGAGGAGGAACTAAGTGTCATGTCTTATTTTTTAGAAGTGCCTGAAATTCATCATTCATTGTCTGATGCTAGATGGGATGCTCCATAGCAGTAATATGTGAAGTAGGTTTAGAGGCGGAAAACCGAACCACATAATATGTTACTGTTCCATCTATACGCACCTTGGGTTGATTGATATTGTGCTTCAATTGAGTACCATACGAATGAGTTGTAGGTGCAGGATCTACAACTAAGGAGACAGCCGTACCAGTCCCTGCGAGGGGATCCAATTAGGCATTGCGCAATATCATTTGTTGGCGGAGGATCCGAAGCCCCAATCATTGGTGGAACAATTGATGTTGATTTGCGTAGCAGCGACGCAGAGGATTGCGGCGGTAGTCCCGAAGCTGATGCGGCACCAGATTTTATGCATCTAAAGAGTTAGTAGGCACAAATATATGCATATGATCATTCTCCAAATTAGTACCGTTGTTACCCAAATGCAAGTTGCACAAATCAGGGGCAATGTGCGTCGGCTGCAAGGTTGAGGAAAAACTGGGTGGGGCTCTCTTGAACGAAAAAACATTCTCATCAAATATGACGTTTCTAGAAATATAGACATGACCAGAATCGGTGTCAAGACACTTATACCATTTATGTAAATAACAGTAGGCTAGAAAGACACATTCCTTGGATCGAAAAGAGAGCTTTTGTTTGTCATGAGGGCGAAGATGAGGCCAACAAGCACACCAAAAAACTTTTAATAAGGAGTAATTTGGTGGGGGTATGAAAACAACGTCTAAAGGGCATTTTTTTTTTTTTATTGATGACACGAGTAGAAAGACGATTGATGAGATATGTGGCTGTAAGAAACGCGTCATCCAAAAATTTAATAGGTACATCAACATGAGCTATATGAGCTAAGCTCGTTTAATATATATGACGATGCTTGCATTTAGCAGATCCATTTTGTTGATGAGTGTGAGGGAACAAAACACGATGAACGATTCCAAGAGAAGAAAAAAATGTGCTATGAATTTTCTGATATTCCCCACCCTAATCAGACTGAACACACTAGATTTTAGTATCTATGAGGCGCTCAACATGAGCATGGAACTGCAAAAGTATACTAGGAGCTTCTATACGATCATGCATCAAATAGATCCATGAAAATTTACTAAAATCATCAATGAAGCTGATATAATATTTAAAGCCCCCAACAAATGGAGGTGTAGGACCCCAAACATCCGAAAGAATCAGTTCCAAAGGTGACGAAGACCTATGAAAAGAACTAGTGTATGGTAACTAATAACTTTTTCCTAACTGACATGCATTACAAACTGGAAAAGATGACTCACTAGCACACGAAATATTATTGAGACGTAAAATTAACTTTACTACTTGAGATGAAGGATGTCTAAGACGTGCATGTCATTGGGCGTGAGTAGTAGATCTACTCACTAAGGCGTGCTTAAGATCATCAACATCAGATGACTTAATAGGATAGAGACCAGACTCACACCTTCCATCTAGAAGTCTTTTCCTTGACCATCGATCCTTTATAGAAAATTTTCAAAGATGGTATTCAAAGAATAGTCATTATCACGAGAAAATTTATGAACGGAAAGAAGATGTTTGGAAATTTTAAGCACATGCAAAATATTACGCAATGCAAGAGGATGAACAATAGTATTAATTGAAGAATGGTCAGTATGCAAAATACGTAAACTTACTCCATTGCCGACTTGAACTTGTTCACCTCCATGATAGTGCTCACGCACAGCGAGACGATCTAGGTCACTAGTGATATGATCAGTGGCGTCAGTGTTGCGGTACCAATTTGGATCAATCTTGTAAGAGGAAGTAGCCGCCAGTGCCGCAGAAGGCGGTTCATCTTGATAGGACTCATCCATCCCATGTCAGCACTGAACGACAATATGCCTCACTTTGTCGCAAATCTGGCAAGAAAAACAAGCAGAAGGGTCACGACGATTACCAATAGGACGAGAGAACACGCCACCTTGAGAACGACTATGACCACGATCCCTACGACCATGATTCTTTTGCTGACCACCACGACCGACATAATTGGCCAAAGATCCAGGATTTAACTAAAGTTCCACATGGTGTTGTAGTTGGCAAGTTTCAAATGCCATTAGATGTGCAAACACATCATCAAGCGTGAGGGCTTCACTCTTGGTAGTCATCGAGGTGACAAAGGGATCATAATCAAAGTCAAGACCAGCGAGAAGATACGTAATCACGCCATCATCCCGCAAGGTAGAGCTAGCAGCGGCCAGCTCTGTGGCAAGTCTTTTAATCTTGCAAAAATAATCTGCAGCAGATAGATCACATTTCTTGGACGTGGCAAGCTCAACACAGATCTGAACAATGCGAGCACATGTTGACGACAAAAACATCCGCTGTAGGGTATCCCACGTCTCTTTGGACGTAGTAGCGGCAACTACATCGTGAAGAATCTTCTCAGACATGGAGGAGAGAAGGTCTTTAAGGAACTGTTGATCCTGATCATACTATCGATTTTAGGCTAGATTAGAGACCAGGTCAGTAGCAGCAGCTGTTGAGGAAGGGATAAGCTTTGCAGGTGCGGCAATGGTGCCATCGAGGTAGCCCATAAGCTTCATACTCCGTAGGTAGGGGAGGAGCTGGACGCGCCATATGATGAAGTTTTTTTTGGTGAGACGAATTGTGACAACGTGGTGGAAAGGAATTGGGCCAAAGGTCGATGCCATAGTAGATGAGATTGTGTTGGAGATAGTGTATAGGGAGGAGTAAGAAGATATGATAGATATTGTTAATGAAGACATTGTTAATTGAATAAACATTGGCTCTGATCCCATGTTAGGTTGAATAACACTATGACATATATGGTCATGTCCTCGTATATTTATAGATGTGTATAATGAGGATTACATGGTGGGCCTTGATCCACGTAACAAACCAGGAAATAGTAGATTTTCTTTGATTCATGGTAAAAAAACCAGTAAATCAATCCGTAGATTCTCTTCCATTCATGGTTACAAATAAGGAAATCATTAGATTCTATTACGAAATAGATTAGATTCTTTTATTAGATAGATATGACCTATTCAACCTTACAAATTTGCTATTTTTTAATATTTTATTATTCTTTTATGGAAAATACAATAAAATTTATAAAATTTACCTATTAGTTTTTTTTTTCTTTCATTTTTTTATTTAGTATCTTCAAATTTCTTATCGAATCTCTAAGTAATTAAAAATTCCATAAATTCTATAAAAATTGGAAAGACTATTTTCCCCTTCTATCATTAATATTTTCGCTTATACATATCATTTTAACTACTTCATATATGTGATACCTTAAAATTATTGGGTATTATAACTCTGGTTGCCATTCATGCTTCGAGTATGCTCTCTATTTTCTCTCGATTGTTTTTGGGCTGAAAATTTTAGATCTCATGGGAATCGATATTTTTTTCCCTTAAGTTAACTTGCTTAAGAGTTTTTCTTGGTGTTTCGGGTCAATTCAAGAACTATTGAAGTGCATTTTTAGTACAAAAAAATGAATTTTAAGATCTATTCTCGCATTCTTAGAAGGTTGGTCGATCTATTCTCGTATCCATTTGAATTGAACCTTTAGCTAAAAGGAGCATAAAAGTGTTGGATTAAGCTTCATAAGGTAAGTGAACATACTATTGGACACCTAAGGATTTCATGGGATGAATTACTGATAATTAAAAATAAAATAGACTGTTTAATTATGTATATTTTAAAATTCTATAACAAAAAAACTAAGGGATAAAAAAGTAATTAAAAAAGGTTTATAATTTGGGCAGGCAGACATGAAGGTTTGAATTAAAATTAAATAGATATATTTTAAAATATATTTTTTTCTTATCCATTTGAATTAAATATATTTTAAAATTCTCTAACGTATTATTCTTTTTCTTTTTTTATTTTTATATTTATTTTTATTTTATCACACACATATATATATTGAGGTGGGCCCACTAGATATTATAAAAATTTGAAAGTTGTTTTCGTATTTATTTAGATATGTGGGGCCAAATTGTAAATAGCCATCCAATATTGGTTCAACGAATACAAACCCTAAGTTTCCTAAGTTGAATTATATTAAAGTATTTCAAAATTTGATGCTTATAAATACAACCTATGTCCATCCCATTTCTCTCCACACCTATTTCCATATATTTTTCAACCTCTACGATCCAATCTCTCGCTCCTTCTTGTTTTGTGTCTTCTGTATCACTATCCTTCCTTCATCTCTCGCTCAAGACTCCCCTCAACACTATGTTGATGCTCACAATATTGCTCGTTCTCAAGTGAGCGCTGTCCAAGTTGGCATCAAACCCATCCAGTGGGATGAGGAACTTGCAAACTACGCTACACAATATGCCAACGAACGTAGCAACGACTGTCAATTGTTGCACTCTAATGGGCCTTATGGCGAGAATCTTGCAATGCATCCTAGTGAAATGACAGGCATTGAAGCAGTTCAAATGTGGGTGGACGAGCAACAATTCTACGATTATGCCTCCAACACCTGCACCGAAGGAAAAATGTGCAGCCACTACACTCAAGTGGTGTGGCAAAACACGACAAAAGTTGGATGTGCAAAAGTGAGGTGCAACAATGGCGGTACATTCATCACCTGCAACTATGACCCACCCGGCAATGTCATTGGCGAGTGGCCGTATTAAACGACCATTCAATTTAAAGAATAAACTATAAAGCGTGCAAGTTTTATATTATGTTTATGACATCATGTTCACGTATTAATAAATAAAAATAATGCAGGATTGTTCGATCGATCTTGCTTTATGAAAGTTTATTATGTAACCTATTATTCTTAATAAAATATTAATTATACAATATAGTTTCAATAGGGTGGTCCAATTTTACATTTTAAATGAGTTAGGATTTTATTACTAACAATATAGAAGAAAAGATACCTAAAATATTTTTATAATATGCTAAAAACATAATAAAGAGAGGAGAAATAACACAACTAAATCTCATTTACGTTAGGGACACAATTTCATATGTAATTTAAATTTTATTTTATGTTTTTAAATTCATTGTTAGAAAACCTATAACAACAAAGTATTTAATAAATCTAAAACTCAAACCTAGACGAGTTTGTTTATTTGGTTATTTTAACCTTATTTAACTTTTGAGGAAATCGATCGGTTCAAGATTGAGCTTAATGTTCATATTAAAATACAAACGATTCCTACAAATATTTTTTAAGAAAAATCTAAGATGGCTACTTACCTCGACGTCGATGTTTGATACCTCTGTTCTTGAGATTTCGATATCTGAATTATTCCAAATTTTGTTTGACAAACTCCTAAAGTGTCTAGTTTCTGGAACTATAAATTTTTTTTCATGACAATTGGTATGAAAAGGGGGTTAAAATTGAGAAAAACGGATGGAGGGTAAGGTTTTAGGTTGATAGGACTAGTTCAGTTGAACTGCCCATGTCATCGTCTTCTTCCTCTAGAAGGAAGAAAACGTGCGCAAGCCTTTACACCGTCACCTTAAAACATACCTCTCTAGCTCGGTTCAAATTGTTTCTCTCCTCAATTTCTTCATGAAACTTAAAGATGGTGTTATAGTGTAAGGACCGGGCTGACTCGATGACTTCAAAAAGATGGGTAAATTTTTCACAAAATAAAACAACTCAAACTTAAAACATCTCGTTCATTATATTTATATTATGTCAAAATAAAGTTTATACAAAGTATTTAAAACACTACACAACAGTTAAAGTACAAAATAAGGAACGACACAAGACATTTTAAAACAAAAGGGTTGAGGATGACGAGTGAGGTTTGTCTATGGTACTTGCTCCAGAGTCTTCTCCCGACCTCGACCAGCTCCTTATTACCTGAAAAAAAAAATGGAGAATAAGGAATGAGTACAAAGATTAGTAAGCAGCATACTTGTAGGCTTTTAACCGTGTCCTTGATATGCTAGAGGAACCACACTCTTTTCTTTTCTTGTTATTGTTTTTTTCGTAAGTACTTAGAACATGATCAGAACCCACAAGTCAAGAACAAGAACTAGATGGCCTATCCCGAGGATCTTGGTCCTTGGATTCTGAAACCTTGGTTATGATAGTGTTAATATAACACATGCGGAAGCAATTTGGATCTTAGGCACTCTAAGTTCATCAATTATAGCGAATTAGCTAGCATGTTCAAAAGCATTAAAACTCAATGAGTTTGAATACTAACCTTTCTTCGTTCAAGTTTCATTTTCCTCACGAACTGGTTTCGAACCACCACTAGTGTCTTCTCCACTATTCTCCGCCTTAGAATGGGGTTGTGGAATCCGGTGAGTGACTAAACTTGGGAGGGATTTAATATATATGAAGAGAGAGTTTGTGAGAGGTTTTTCTCAAGGTTTTTTTCCAAGGGAGATCTTCCATGTACCATGATCACTCTATTTATAGACTCATGTTTGCATGTTCATGCAAATTTGAGATCACCCATTTTTGACACTCAAAATTTCACTCAAATGTTTGGGATTATGTGGCAAGCATGCATACTTGAGTTAACCAAATTGTGACACTCAAAATTCCACTCAAATTAGTGGGGTTTATTTGGCAAGCATGCAAGTTTGGTTAAACCAAATTTTGACACCTCAAAATTCCCGATTTTTTCATTAAATGAAGTCAACATTTTGACTTTCTTCATTTTGATTCAACAATCAATTTGAATTATTAATTTTAAAGTAAAGTAATATTAAATGATTAATTAAAATATTTAATTAATATTTAATATTAATTCAAATGCCAATTCCAATTAATTCCAACACATATTTGATTAAGATAATTTAAATATCTCAGATTCTCTCTTTTTGTTTAATTCATAAATAAAACAAAAATGCGGTTAAATATATCGTATATATGTAGCGCATTCTCCCTAATTTGAATTCGAACACTTCGAACTCACTCATCACACTATTCTATGGTTTAGTCCGATATGAGCTAGCAGAGGGCCCTAATGCACCTATAGATCATGGGCTCCAACGATCCAAGATTAACCGGTTAAACTCATTAACCTTGTTAACCAACATTCGTTAACTACTAGGACATTCCACTATAGCCTAGTAGTTGTACTCCCCTCACTATAGATATATTTCTGTCCATTTGATATAACCATGATTAGTAAGTCGATCCTTCACAGGTTGTTCGTAACTAGAGCTGGGTCAATTTATCGTTTTACCCCTGAAGTTACTTCTTGTTTCTTATGTCTCACTGATCCTCTAATGAACAATTGGTTTGTGGTCCAACCAATAAACTAAATCCCTCTTAGGCTAATGAGAGGGTGAGGCCCCTTGTTCAAGACCTGGAGTCAATGCTTAAGGGAACTACCTCTCTTATATCCCTAAAAGTGGGTAGGAGTGAATTCCTCTTGCACCCCACGTCCCCAGCCATTCACCTAGTCTTACCCCTGAAATGGGAGGCCTATTGAGTAGGCGAACTCGAGTCACTCTCACCCATGCAAATCTAAGGATAATTCCGAATAAACATGAGTTCATGGTTAGCTCAGAATTAAAATCGAGTTACCTAGGTCATCGAATGAAAAGAAAATCAGTCTCAACAGTAAACGACATTATAAAGTGAGAGTGATTTTCTTCATGGTCCGATCTTATGCAATTCTCGTTGCATAGGACACCCCCACTCACATGTCTCCACATGTACAATTTAATGATCACATTGTTTATGTCATACACAAAAGTGGGTTGCCTCCATAGTGTCCCCAGGATAAGATACTCAACCTTATCCTCATATTATAGATCATTTTGACTATATACTTGAACTTGATTCACTTTTATGTCTCTACATATAGTTCAAGTAATCATACTATAGTTAGAGTGTTCTTAGTTTATTGGATTTAGATTAATAATCGTAAAGTTCACTTTATTCAATAACAATCTTTACTGGATAAACAACAATAATAACTTTATTGAAAATAGAATATGTTTTCGTTTACAAACTATGAGTTTTAGGACAGAAAATCCAACCCGTTATTCTCTACGGGCCTTAATATTATGGTTCTTTGTTCTTGTCCTTAGAACTTGGATCTTGATCCACGTTCTAGTCCTTGATCTTTCTCTTATTCTTGGTTCTTTCTAGGTGCTTGTTCTGTTTCTTAATTCGTTATTCAAGACACTCCCCTTAGAATTTACGGTATTAGTCATAAACTTGTCAAACTGTGTTTGAGGCTTCATGTGTTCCAAGCGATACAGTCTTAATACCTACACTCAAAGCTTCATGTGTTTCAAGCAACGTAGTCTAAGTCATGAGATGATGTACCATGGGAGGTCCTAGGAGGTTCTTGATTCTTGTCTAAGGTAACTTTCTCTCTTATTGTTCCATCGTGGCTCTAGATTACTCCCCATGATAGACCATAAAGGTCACGTGATCAAAGCATGCATGATCATGGCATAGACCATAAAGGTCACCTGATCGATGCATGCATGAACATGACATAGACCATAAAGGTCACGTAATTAATGCATGCTTGAACATGGCATAGACCATAAAGGTCACGTAATTAATGCATGCTTGAACATGGCATAGACCATAAAGATTACGTGATCGGAGCATGCATGAACATGACATAGACCATAAAGGTTACGTAATTAATGCATGCTTGAACATGGCATAGACCATAAAGATTACGTGATCGAAGCATGCATGAACATGGCATCCTACAAATCTTTGGATACCCAGAACATGGTGCAAAGCATTTCCTCTAGGTGAGGGAACATGAGGCCAAACATGACATCCTGCAAGGGAAACATGGTGTAGGGCATCCCACCTAGAAGAGGAAACATGGCCTCTAAAACCACCGCATGGTGGGAGGTATGAGCCACAATTAATTCCTTGAGGCATAAGTTGTCACATGCATTCGTAATCATATGTACCCATCATAATAACTAGTATGAGTAGTCATAGATTCATAAGGGATTCCTTAGAGGGTTCTAGAAGGACTTGAATCTTGAGGTGTTTCCTTTAGGCTTGAAATCTTGAACTTATCCGCATGTCATTTAGAATAGGCCTTAGAGAAAATAGTTGGTAATTTGGAGTATGTATAGACCTTGAGCTAGGATATGACTACTTATTTCATTTTCAAGAACTAAACCTTAGAGGTTGTCATGTCATGCATCATATTTAGGTTGTCATGCCCTGGAAACTCTTCCAAAGTTACCCTTAATTTTCTCCCCATGAATGCATAAGTGGTGTCTCGTGATGTAGGGCATCTCATTTAGGCGAGGGAAATAATAAGTCCATCATGGCATCCTGCTCATGGTACATATAGCAAAGCATCCCACTTAAAGAGAAATAGAGGCCTTGTGGTATACTTCCGGATGTGAGATAATGGTCACTTCGGGCATGGATCCTACCAATTTTTTAAGCATGATATGTGCATTAACCTAGGTGTTTTATTGGATTCTTGGTGATCCTAGGTTTTTATGCATAATGTCTTGGGTCAAGCTTGGAACTTATAAGCTATTCATAGGAATAGTCCAACGTGATCTTATGTATGTAGAATCTTATTAGCGAACAAGGGTACACGTGGGGAATCTCTTATTTCATGGATCCTTAGTCATTCTAAGAGGTAAAGTCATATGGATCGTGATGAACGTTTTTTCCCATATCTTGATTTCGCAACCTAAAATTTTTCAATGAATTCCAAACTTCATTAAATCATCTAACATCATAAAATAAGATATACTACAGAGTTCCATAGCATCTGAGGTCATTTAAGTCATGAACTGAAGGTAAATTACCTTAGGGACATTATGGTCATTTTACACCCTTTCTTGGTTTACCTCCTTATTATTATTCTATGTCCACCAAATCTCATATATAACTTTAACATGCTATAATATACTCAACATTAAAATTTTATAGGGAGTGGAGTTCATCTAATAGGTTATTTTAACATTCTTAAATCTGAGCAATTTTGTGAGTTCAAGGCCTTAACTCAAGAGTTTTTGAGTTTTTCTTTCATATATTTTTAATTAATACTGGTTTAGGGTTTATGATTCCTACAAGTATTTCTTAAAAAAAGTCCAAGGTGGCTACTTACCACATCATTGATGTTCAGGACTTTCGTTCTTGAGCTTATGGTATTCGAATTACTTCAAATTTCCTTTCACATACTCCTTATTGTCTAGTTTTTGGAACCATAAATTTTTTTTTTTAAGAACCGATCTAGAAGGGAGTTCAAATTGAAAAAAACCGAGGGAAGGTCAAATTTGGGGTTGACTTGGCTGGTTCAATTGAACTGGTCATGTCATCGTCTTCTTCCTCTGGACAGGAAAAAGACACGTTTTCATCGTGCCGCCGTCTGAAACTCGGGCTCCACAACTCCGATCAAGCCATTTCTTCCCTCGATTTCTTCCGAAAACTTAAAGATGGTGTTACAAGGAAGAGCTAATGAACGATTTCATACCTTATTATGGATCATAGCCTAAGATATTCGCCTCTAAAGTTCGCCCAAAATCTATTTTCTCACCGGAGCTAAAACATTGGATTTCTTATGGGATAGCCAATTCTAGGGTTTTCAAGGCCCGATTTCTTCATGGAACCTCTTCCATATCCTTACCTCAAGCTAAAGAAATTGGTTTAGAGGAATGTCTTCGACTGTAGGACCTTAATTTCAAGAAATCGCTTTCAGTCTGCAACTCACGCAAAATACAAGATTTTCGTCACTTGGGTAGCTTGTTCTACGACGTTTCATCTCTCGATTTCTTCATCAAAGTTACTTAAAATTCTTCCTCTAAAACTAAAGAAATCCATAATTTGAAGGAAAAGGGACCGTAGATAGGAATACAATACTTACCCCCAATTTGAGCCTGAAACTAAGTTTCTTCAATTGAGCACGTTCCTGAGGTTATTTCTTTTCAAGATCTTCTATGGAAAACATTCATTGGAGGTGTAAAAACTGATTGGGATCGTCCTTGCTCAGCGAATTATCATGTATCCTCAGATTGGATTCTCAAGTTTTCCTTGAAACTCTTCAAAGGCGGATTGAATTGGGGGAATGGTTTTAGGGCACTTTCAGCACTCTACTCCTTCATAGAACTTGTGGGTAATCTTGTTTATAAACTGTAAGAACAAGTTAGAAGAGAAATGATAGACAATTTCACTCAAATTAAGAAGAAACTAGAGAGTAGGAGACCCAAAATCTAAACGCTTATTACCTTCGATTAGGAGCTCGACCTTACTCGATTCTTGTTCCATATTGTTGCCCCAACTTCAGACTTTATAAGAGGAGCTTAAATCAAAATTGAGAGCTTCAGAATCGTCTTAATTTGAAGATTGAACTTCCTAGATAATTCGTCAAAAGTATTAGCTCTAATCGGAGCCTTACCGACCATAGTTTTGAATACTAGTCGTTGGATGTGATGATCTGTGCATGTTCTAGATCACATCCAATTGTAGAGGAGATCCAACAACTGAGATTTGAGTTTCGAGAGATTTTTTTGCAGATGGTCGCGAGATACTCTAATCCTGATCAGAGTGGCATCTCTGTAATTATCCATTCTTCTAGGGGTATTTTGATAATTTGTCACTTTTCAAATATTTTATTATTTTTTCTCGAAATAACCATAATTCTTTTAAAAATCCTTCATCCCTTATGTGGTTATTTTTTCTTTCTTAAAAATCTTGAAATTCTTCCTAGATAAGGAATTAAAAATTGGGAAAGTTCCTTAAAAATTTGAAAAATGACTTTTTCGTCTTTTTAGCTTACTTTTTCATTTCCAATCCTTTTCCAAAGGCCTTTAACTCCTTAAAATTTCTTGTTATGGTATAGGAATGACTTGCTTAAGACCCTTTACCTTACTTAATCCTTTAGTTTCTTTTCTTGGGTCCTTTGGGTCGTACATGGGTGGCTTATTCTCATTGGAGCTAATTCCCTTCATTTTTTGGGTGTTACATATAGGGTAGAGTTAGGGATTGATTTCATACCTTCTCGTGGATAGTAGATTTTTCTTCAATGACCACTATGTGTTATGTTAGGGATTGATATCATACTTGTGTGGTGTGTTAGATGATGCACCATCCTCCTTCGTCGTATCATGCACTCGTCTAGGCCCTCGCCTTACCGGATGGGCACCACTTCAGGGTCGCCGCTTCTCTTGTCGTAACGTGAGGGTTACAACCTACTCTCTTAATAGTTAGGTTGTGATATTCTCCCCCACTTAAACTAGTCATCGTCCTCGATGACATACTTCAAACACTCCATGGATTGTGACACTCTTCCCCCCTTTATCTTGGTATGGTTCTTGATGACGATCCAACTTTGGACTGGCTGTTGACAAACCTACTGGAAATACGTGCTACATACTAAAAAAGAAAATTGCACACTACTTATAAGTTATCCCACTGACGAACCTTCCCTCTGTCTTCGAGAATCACAACATAAGCACGAAAAAACAACTGCACTATGGTTGTGGGCTATCCCTTTTTTGGGCCTCTCTCGCCCTTTTGCAGACTCAACTCAGGACTCACTAAATAAACTACTATAAACTAACTAGTTTTGGCATATACTCACCTAGACTAGAGAGAGCGCACCCCAACTTTGGCCATCCTCGCCACCCTCGTCATATTCTCTGAATCACACACAGCAGTTCACCCCTTGGGGTAAGGCTCGCAAGCCAACCACAGTATTTTCTCATCGTGGCACTAACCTTATAATAACGATGTTTGAAAGCTTGTAACACAACCCATGTTGGAGCTACACTTCAGCCAACTATTAGTTGGTCACCATCATGTGGCAACATTGCCTTGACAATCCTCTAGTATTGCTTGTAGCTTCACTTTAAGTTGATGCTTACTTCTCGAGCGGGTACTTCTCTTAACAACTCTTGTTAAACCACCACCTTTGGTACAAGACAGTGGCTCAATGAATAGATGTGTGATCGCACCTTGGGGCACATTCACGGAGTGAGCAACTCGTTCGATCAAGCTCTCGTCCATTCAAATTTGGATGCCTTTCTATAGTAAGGTCATCCCCCCGATAAGGACTTGCATTGTGCTCAACTTGGCACTTGGCCAATGCATGTCTCAACTGACCCCCGACTTCTTTTCTTACAACCATTGGCATTATTCCTCTCACACGAATGGTTCTTTGGAAGACACCCGACCTAGTGTGCCTTCAGTCTCATCTATTGCCAACATCGAAACCCCAATCCCTTGGAAAATGAGTTTGGTTCTTGCTTTAATGGGTAGATCTCCCCACAATAAGGTGTCGACATGACACTAATGAATTTCGAGTAGTCTTGACTTTAACTCACAACTGATTTTAATTTTGATCTGCAACTGTCCTGCCTGCTCTGGCACTCTCACACACTTGTAATGTCTTTAATCAACTCTTGGGTCCATTTCTCTGACTATCTTGTACGACTAGACACACAAAGTGTAGCTTTGATACCAACTTTCACAGTTGTACTTTTTCAACTGTGCGACACTGTGATCTTGACATACTCATGACCAGCCTTAAGGAGAATTCAATCCCCATCTACATTTTCGCCCGACTTTGTGGCTTTATTGGACCTCAGTGAGGTTTGTCTTTGACAATCGAACATTTCTTGCGAAGAATCTAAGCTTGCTCGACTACACATCTCGCCTGAATGTGTATGTTCAATCGTCTTTGACACAACCGACTTGCCTCTACACTAGTCCTAGTCATTCAATTCGATTGGGCCTCTACACAGGGTTAAGGTATCTTAAAGCAACATTGCATCTCATCTATGATGGAAATGACCCACGATTGAAATATATCTAAACAAATAACTGAAGTGGAATAACAACTTGAGAGGAGAGAGCTTTTTGAATAGAGGAAACTTAAGCACTTATGTTTACTAATTCTTTTTTGTTGTTGTGAAACTAGCATACATCTCATGAGTATTTTCATGAGAACATTTGAATGTTGTTCTATAGTATTAACATTGTTGGGTCCCTGATCAACTCTGCATTCTTCACAAGAAGTTTTAATTCCACAACATGCACCTCTCTCAAGTGCATGGATTTCTTCATCTTGTAGGGCAATCCTTTGTCTTTCAACCTTCTTTTTAGACATGCCTCTAGTGTTCTTTGGTTGAGAGGATAAGTTTGATGACCCATTTTTCTTACACCTTGGTGGCCTTCCTCTAGGCCTATGTGGTTGAGATGACAAGTATGATGAAATACGCCATCTAGGTTTCTCTCCACTGATTGTAGTAGCCTCTGGTTTTTTCTTAGCTATGTTTGTCGGTTTTTTTTTCTCTTGACCCATTAGTTTCTTCTTCACTTTATTGTTGTCAACGTCAATGGATACTTTTGAAAGATGTTGATGGTCTTTCAATAGTATCTTATACGGGCGGTTTCACAACCGTTTTACCTTCATCAATAGGGCTCCATTTTTGTCATATGCCTTGAGGAATGGACCGACTACCTCCACTCTGCTACCTTCTTTTGTCATTTGACTAAGGCTAACAATATTGCCTTGGTCAATAGACGTTGATCGTTGTTCTTACACTGGAACAAGATAGATCTTTTACCTTAGATCGGTACAATTGATCCATCGCAAAGGTTGACGTTTCCAGTGAACTTGTCATAAAGGTCCTTAAACTTTTCTCGATCTCCGGTCATGTGGTTACTTGTTCCATTGTCTAGGTACCACATGCTTGTCTCCACTTGGTCTTCTCCATCTATAAAGGGGTTCATCATAACTTCTCTTCATTGAGCATCATAACCTTCTCTTCATTGAGCATCATAATGTTGGGCATTTTCTCGGCCAACATCAATGTAGGCTCTTCATCATCTGAGAACATGAGGTTTGCCTCCTCATCAAGCTTCTTGTTGTGGCACTCTGCCGCATAATGCACATATTTTCTACAAGATTAACACTTGATCATACTCTTGTCCTTCCAAGGGTTGGCATTTTAATGAGTTTGTGAGGTATTGTCACGACCTCTTCTGCCACCACGTCTGCGGCCACATCCACGACCTTTTTTTTCTTTGTTATGGTTGTCAAGTCCACTCATACCTGAAAAAGAAGAGTCATTTGCATCTTTCTTTTTCGTCCATGCGACCCACTCCTCATGTGTGAGTAAGAGCTATTTCTCCTCCTCTTTTTCTTTGTAGCCACGAAGTCTCTCCTCATGGACCTTAAGACAAACCCTCGACCGACATATTTTTTAGGTCGCTGAACTGCTCGATGGAGGTGACAATCTGCATGAATCTTGGGGTAATAGCTCGGAGGAACTTCTTGACAATGCAAATCTCCTCCACAACGTCGCCTAGTGAACGGATGCTACTAAAGATCGTTGTCAACTTCATGACAAAGTCTTCTATTGACTCGGCATCCTTCATGCGGATAGCCTCAAACTCACTCCAAGATTTGCACCTTTACTTCCTTGACATGTTCCACACCAACATGCATTGTTTGCAGCGTCTCACACGCTGCCTTTGCCGAGTCCTTCTCTGTCAACATGAGAAGGACGTCCTTTGGGACTGCTTGGTAGATAGCGGCAAGAGTCAACTTGCCCTTACACTCCTCAA
The DNA here is from genome assembly GCF_002738345.1 of Cucurbita maxima. Taxonomy (NCBI): domain Eukaryota; kingdom Viridiplantae; phylum Streptophyta; class Magnoliopsida; order Cucurbitales; family Cucurbitaceae; genus Cucurbita; species Cucurbita maxima. The sequence continues at coordinate 664,573 of NW_019272062.1, forward strand.
CGTCACCATGCTCGACGGCGTCCCACACGCCTTCTGCCTATAAGTTAACACGCATCTTTATCAACCATGTTGTGTAGTTATTCTTCGTGAGTAACGGGTATTTTGTGTTACACCCTCCTCCTTTCCACTTCTTATCGCTGTCACATCTCACCAGAAAATTTGAATGGTGACAACATTTGTTTTGGCATCATAACTCTGATACCAAATGTTGAAATTAACCCACGATTAAAATATGTCAAAACAAATAATGAAGTGGAAGAACAACTTGAGCGGAGAGAGATTTTTTAATAGAGGAAACTTAATATGCTTGTTAATTCTTTTCTTGTTGTGAAAATAGCATTGAGTATTTATAGCTGACAAAGCTCAACTAGTCTCCTCAAATTTATTCGTAATTAAAGACTAACAATTTTCCTAAACATATTCAAAGAATAACTATTTTTACGAAGTCAAGCTTACTGATTCTCAATCGACATGCCCGATATGTCTTGAGGCCATCCTAAGTCTCAGAGTGTCGTTGATCATCACAACTCACTCGTTCATGTCATCAAGACTGAGCCCATGTATCACTCATCTCATCGAGACATCTTAAATATTCATCAATCCAATTTCTATCGAGGTATTGGCTCTATCGTACTCATGTCATATCATTTACGGATATCGAACTGCATAGCGAGTGTATAATTCAACCTATGACGCTTGGATTGGGGCGCAATACTGGCATACCCATGTCGCTCAGTAATGTCCTTAAAAAATCCATTTCAAAGGAATTCGCCCTAACTATGACACACGCATATACCACAGGGAAGCTCACTTAGAACACAAGGCCTAGGGGTGGTGGGGAGCTGACACCGTGCCTCCCCCTATAGTACATTTTGACGCATTTCCAATACTTCTGGAGTAGAAGTGATTTTGGCAAACGGGCGTATGGTTTCGTGGAGCATTCGTCCGGTGTCTGGTTGGCACAATTTGGCGAGCATTCTTATTTCATATGGACAGATTTAACTCCAAAACGGCATGACCAAATTCCTTCTAGAACATCAACTTTTGAGGTTAAGATTTGGTGCCTTACCTAGCCTTGCACAAGCCAATCTTTGCCACTCTTTCCCACTCTTTCCCACTATCTTGTTTATGCCTCCAACTTCTCTTCAATGCCCACTTTGTGTGGTGTGTTAGAAGATGCACCATCCTCTTTGGTTGCATTATGGCACTCGTCTAAGCCCTCGTATGATCGATGGGAGCCACTTGAGGGTCGCCGCTTCTCTTGTCGCAATGTGAGGGTCAAAACCTACTTTCTTCATAGTTAGGTTGTGACATTCTCTCGCACTTAAACTAATCATCGTCCTCGATGACTTGCTTGGAGGCACAACTACTGTTAAGTTTTGACACAGGGCATCCTACTTGGAAGAGGAATCAAGAGCCTAGTAATGCACTACATAATGAGAGGTCACAGTCGCTTAGAGTGTAAAAGCATAGTACCTAGAAATCTTAAGTATCATAACTTTAGGACATGAGAATATGTAGGGTATGGCCTTGCATGGTCCTAGGTTAGTGCATGGTTCATTAATAGTCCTAATTATATTTGAATCCTATCACATAATGTAAGTATTTTCTCAATTATAATCATGTCATAAGTACTTTGAGTACAATATAAGGAAGTCTTATCGATAGCTTTTGGCCTCCAAATCATCCTTCGCAGACACATCTTTTGTCATATTCTGTACATACGACTTCACGTTCTCCAACACAATTGATTTTCCTTAGCCAACATAGTCTCTTTCATTTTCTTCCTAAACGGTCTTTCATCATTCACAAAGACCATAACCTCAAGATCTTCATCAGTGTTCTCATAAAAAATATACAGAATCTCCACAAGTTAATCGACCTTCTACCGAGATTTACCTTCAGAATTCGGGCGCCACACTGGCCTCTTCGCCAACCAAGTCGTCGTCGCCCTCCTTGCCAAAATTGGCTCCTTCTCCTACTATGGTGACTCTTTCGACTTTAACACCATCTTCGTCCCTTGCTCTGGAGACGTGGCTCCCTCTCCATCTATTAGAACTTCACCACTTGCTATGGCGTTGGCAACTTCTCCACCAACTGTGCCTATTGTTCCATCACCGGCCTCCACTCCTAGCAATGATGGTGTTGTGAACACGATCGTTGTCTATGGCTCTATCATTGTGGCTTTTCACCCACTCATGATGGTCTCTTTATTAGTCAGTTTAAATATGCTCAAGATATTCTTACTCATGCTCATCTGCTCGATAGAAAATCAGTCCACAAGGCGCAAATCTCACTCTATCTTCGCCCCTCTCTTTCTTTCTTCATCTATAATACAGCCCAGAGTCCGCACTCTTAGTTACTGCCCTCTTCTTCCTCTATTGCTCTGAGTGCCACCACGTCCACCCTTCCTTCTTCACAACTACCATCAAACCCTCTCTCTTTGTGCCTCCGGCGCTTTTCTCATAATAGTCATCGCCCTAATTTTGAAGCCTCTACCTTGAGTCTCTATCCCACAACTCATGGTTATTTCTCAACACCTAACTATTAATGGTTCTCCTCTCTGATTCTACTCTCTATCGACCTCTCTTTATATTTTTCAAATATTAACCTTGTAAGTCTTTATCAAGGGGATCAAACCAATATTATCCCACAAAGCATCGACATGCAACATGTGATACCTAAAAAGAAATTGTGACAAACATCAACTCATTCAATCATCGAAGTCGAGTTGAGCCGGTTGTTGTGGCTCGTGCTCACGATATTAAATGTTTTTTTATTTTTTGTTTGGAGAAGCTAATAAAACGAGTTTTAGAAAAGAAAGAGAAGATTTGTGTGAACTTAGTAAGGAAAGGGCGATGGAAGTGGAGGATGGAAATAGGGAAAAGCATTGAAATTGTGAAGTTGGGGGGAGAGGGTGTTGGCTATGAACCCGCCGTTTTCTTCTCCGTTTTATCCTCCGCTTCTTCTCTCCAAACTCTTTTCCCCTATTTTCCTCAATTTACCTTTCTACCCAACAATTATACCTAACCAATCCAATTCCAACCTTTTTTTCCTTTATTTATTTATTTATTTATTTATTATTCTTTCATTTTTCAAACAATATTTTAAAACTATACGTATTTATTTATTCATTTAAAATATATTTTTAATTTTTAATTTATTAATATTTATGATGTCACGACTCTTTAAAACAAGTGTGAATGAAAATACGTCCCATCCTAATTTCCAAACATGTTTTACTCATTTTATGAACTTTCTTCTCCCTATATAAACCCCCAAATTCATCCCACTTGTAGAAACCAACACAATCACGATGGACCCTCGAACAACCTCCTTTCTTCTCTCACTACAACTCGTCATCTTCTTCAACTCACCCTTTGCTGCTTCCGAGACACTCAACGTCGTCAATTTCGGAGCCAAACCCGACGCCAAAACAGACTCGTCCAAGGCCTTCCAAGCAGCATGGGCGCGTGCTTGTACCTCTTGTACGTCCGCATCCATTTACGTCCCAAATGGTAGATTCTATCTCCGCCATGCAACTTTCAATGGGCCATGCAGAAGCGACGCCATCAACATACACATCGATGGCACTCTCGTGGCTCCTTCCGACTTCCATGTTAATGCCAACTCTCCAAATTGGATCATTTTTCACCTTGTTAATGGAGTTTCCATCTTTGGTGGCACTCTTGATGGTCAAGGAGCTGGATTGTGGGCTTGCAAACGTTCTGCCAAAACCTGTCCTCTTGGAGCCACGGTACACTCATCCTTTTGAGCTGTAATTAAATTCCTTTATTTTTTTAAAAAGGTTATACGTATCATATACTTTGTTTTGTGTATGGGCAGTCGCTGGAATTTACCGATTCGAAAAACATTTTGATAAGTGGATTAACCTCGTTAAATAGCCAGATTTTTCACATAGTAGTGAATGAATGCCACAATGTGAAAATGGAAGGACTAAAGGTCACCGCTTCGGGTAATAGTCCCAACACGGATGGCATTCACGTAGGGCTATCATCTCATGTCACCATTCTCAATTCAGATATCAGCACTGGCGACGACTGCATCTCAATAGGCCCCGGCACCTCCAACTTGTGGATTGAGAATGTTGCTTGTGGACCTGGCCATGGAATTAGGTACTTGTTAAGTTTCTTTTAACTTGAAAAACAAAACCAATTGACAACGAGAGGAGTAGCTTACGTATCTTAAAAAGATTGCGAGATCTCTTAACACTCACTATTTTATTGGATGATGCAGCATCGGGAGTTTAGGAAAAGCGTTGAAGGAGGATGGAGTTCAAAACGTGACAGTAAAATCTTGTAGATTTACAAACACTCAAAATGGAGTGAGAATAAAAAGTTGGGGAAGGCCAAGCAGTGGGTTTGCAAGAAACATTCGTTTTCAACATCTCAAGATGACCAATGTCAAGAATCCCATCATAATCGATCAAAATTACTGTCCTTACAATAAAGATTGCCCTGGCCAGGTACATTTCAATATTTGTATGCATTAAAAGAAAAACATTATGTTTAAACAATAAATTTCATTTTCGTTCTTCTAATGGAATAGGCTTCAGGAATTAAAGTTAGTGATGTGACATATCAAGACATTCGTGGGACAGCAGCCACTAGATTCGCCATGACATTCGATTGTAGCCCAAAGTTTCCATGTGTGGGAATAAGGTTGGAAGATGTAAAGCTGAGTTACAAGAATGGAGCAGCCAAAGCTTTGTGCACTCATGTTAGAGGAATAGTTACTGGCTGTTAGTGACAGATAAATTTAGTAAAACTTTTGAGAGTAGAGAACTTTGTATTATTAAAAAATGATGCTAAATTGTTTTTCTACCTCTTCCACCAAATGTCAAAATATGTATTTGAGGTAAATTGGGACATTCCCGACTACCATTTATGATTTAAAAACCATACACCTAATTAAACACAATTCATATATATACCCAATACACTTAACTAAGAACATGTAATAAATGTTGCTCTTTAGAAAAATCATTAAAGTCTTATTCTTTTTTATAGATCTCATTTCATTATTTATGATTCTCTCCATTTCTTCTCATTTACCGCTTCTTAATATCTCTTAGTAGTGTACGTGTCTATACTACCACGAAAGAATATGGGTATTCCCCAGTGCATGAATACACAATAATGCACAAGGTCTCAACATTTTTCCATTTTTATTATTATTTAGTACAACTTCACTACGTTTATCATATTGTTTATCACAACTTTCATGTGTATGTCGTGGTTGTATTTCATGTTAGTTCGTCATCTTGCATGTCAATCATATCATTTCATACCACAAATATATCATATCAAAACGTTTCCATATTTTCATACATAAAAATTCACATTATACACATATCATATCGTATCATATATCATAACACTCACATAGTATATTCTAGGTGTGCCTTTAACATATCATATCATAGCTATATCAATTCATCAAACATATTTTACCATAATATATATCATATCATTCTCATATTATAGTATAATATATATTTAACTACATGCACCGTCCCCATATCCTAACCATTTCGTACACATTTCGTAGTCCTATCGTTCCATACGCATATTCTTGTGGTATCATTTCATGAACATACGTTAATCATATCGTTTCCCAACAATCTACCATATCCATATCATCATTTCTTATGCATAACTTTATTGTATCGTCTTATAAATCTATCATAACCATAATATTTTTTATACGTAACATTATCGTACCATTTTATCAACCTATCATAACCATAGCGTTTTCTATACGTAACCTTATCGTATCATTTTATCAACCTATCATAACCATAATTTTCTCTATACATAACATTTTCCTATTGTTTTATCAATCTATCATAACCATAACATTTTCCATACCTAATCTTATCGTGTCATTTTATCAACCTATCGTAACGTAACGTTTTCTATACATAACCTTATCGTATCGTTACATTACATTTATTGTATCCTTCTCATATCTTATCTCAAACATATCATTTAACACATGATGCCATAACCGCTAACGTACCATTCATATATCATAATATATATCTAGTATGTCATAGTCATGACAATTCATAAACAATTCACACAAATCAAATATATATGACACGTGTAGAACCACGGGGAACATGTCACCATCAAATATAATCATACTGATAGTAAGGTCACTTACCGGTTGGTGTTCACCAATTTATTCTTAATGAAAATTCGATTTTTTTTTTTTTTTTTTGTACCCAAGTCAACCTATATGAACCCATGATCAATTTCAAGTTCAATTTTCTAAATTTTACAATAGTCTATGTGTTAGATTTCATGCGAGTATTAGAGACTTTGAATCAGTAGAGTGTTGGAATGTTATATATATATATAATTCTATTTTCATTAAGATCTCATTTTCTATTGGGGAGATATTGTTACTATTATATGAACGAATTTGATAGAGTTTTTTTGCTCTCATATTTTCTCAGTTTTATCTTTTAATTATGTTCACCAAATCTTCTCTTTTACTCTATGGGTATCTACCCGGTTAAATTTTCCCTTTTCGTCCTTGTATTTACTATGTTTTATCTTTTAATTCGGCCTTCTCTATTACTTAATTCTTCTATTCATCAAATCTTTCCTTTTACTCTCTCGATTTATTCTATTAAAATTGTTGACAAATATTCTTGTTCAATGTGTTAGTAGTTTAATTCTGTTGACCAATATTCTTGGCCAATTTTTAATAGATTTTTTAGCTAGCAATTTAATGAAACTCATATAATGCTAACTAATATCTATTTGATTCTGATGTGATTTCTTCTAAATAATTGAATAAAGGAAAAGGAGATCTGATTCTAATAATTGGATAAAAGAAAAAGAGATATACTTCTAAGTGATTTCGGGTAACATAGAAAATGCTAACTCAAAATTTAAATGATTGGATAAAGGAAAAGGAGAGTTGAGATATGACTTACCGTAATAACAAAGTGAAATCTCTAAACGTGCTTCCTTGAAAAGTCTATAATTGTATAGTGAGCTCCTATCGAGCCAAAGTGTCAACCTCACCCACAGCTATGACAATATTAAATTGTCGTGTCTATGTTGCAAGTCTCGGTGGTCGGTCCAAGATGAACGAACAATAGAAATAGGTATGAAAGTGAGATAGCCCATTTATAGTGTGCATGAGTTTTTTGTATTTGTCTAAAGCACGTTTATTTTCCAACAAGTCAATTAGCAAGCCGTCTAGACTCTGCTTCCACAAGAGTTGGTACCACGAAGAGGAATCTCGTGGTTGGCTTGTGAGCGACACCCTATGAGTGTACCGTTATGTGCCACTCAAAAAGTATGTAGATTGGCCCAGATTAGTGTCAAAGTTAAGTTGAGGCAAGTTCACCCAAAAACTGACCAAGAAAGAGTCATAGAGCAGTGCCATATGACAAAAGAGAAGTCAAAAGAAAGAGAGGCATTAGTAAGATAAGCATTATGACAAAAGAGAAGTCAGGTGCCTAGTGAATTTATACTTGTCTGAGGCATTAGTCGAGTCATTAGTAGTCTAGAGTTTGGATCGTAATCGGGAAGATTTTGAGATTAAGCTGGAGAGAATGTCACAATCTGCAATGTAATTGTGCCTCGGAAAAGTCATTGAGAATGATGACTAATTTAAGTGGTGGGAGAGAATTTCAGACCCATACTATGAAGAGAGTAAGAGTGTGACCCTTATGTCGAGTCAAGCAAAGCAACGATCCTCAAGATGCACCCATCCAACCACGAGAGAGCCAATATAGAAGAACATCCTGATGCTACCGAGGAAGACGGTGTCGAAGGGAATGAACTCTTTATCCATATAACGGAAGTATTGGGAACTATTTTGCTTTTATTAAGAAATTAAAAAAAAAAAAAAAAACAATAAATATGTGTGTAAGAAATCTACCTTTGTATAAACCTTAGCTTGCAAGACTCTTTGAGTATTCAAACGTAGAAGTTCTTCCACATTTCGCAAGATCTTTCTTACCCTCAAGAGGCGCCCATCTGGCAACTCGAGAGTCAACATAAAATAATTCCCTGATGCGATCGAGGAAGACGGTGCTGAAGGGAATGAACTCTTTATCCATATAACAAAAGCATTAGGAACCATTTTGATTTTATTAAGAATTAAAAGAAAACTATAAATATGAGAGTAAAAAGTCTACCTTTATAGAAACTTTAGCTTGCAAGATTCTTTGAAGTATTATAGCGTAGAAGTTCTTCCACATTTTGCAAGATCTTCCTTACCCTCCAGAGGCACCCATACAGCCACTCGAGGGCCAATATAAAAGAATGTCTTGATGCGACCAAGGAAGATGGTGTTGAAGGGAATGCACTCTTTACTCGGAGCATTATGAACCATTTTAACTTTATTAAGAAAACAATAAATATGAGTGTAAGAAGTTTAATTTTGTAAAAACCTTAGCTGGGAGGACTAATTGAAGTATTCCAACGTAGATGATCTTCCACATTCCACTAGATTTTTCTTTCCCTCAAGAGCTGCTCATCTGACCACGCGAGAGTCAATATAAAAAAAATTTCCTGATGCAATCGAGGAAGACGTGCTAAAGAGAATGAACTTTATATCCATATAATGGAAGCATTGAGAACCATTTTGATTTTATTGAGAATTAAAAGAAAACCATAAATATGAGAGTAAGAAGTCTGCCTTTGTAGAAAGCGTACAAGACTCTTTGGAGTATTCCAACATAGAAGTTATTCCACATTCCCCAAGATCTCCCTTAGTATGACTCGAACACAAGATCAAGGTTGGTGGAAGCCTCTTAAAAGAAAATCCCAAAGATACTGAAGAACAAGAGTTTCAAGAGAATTTCAAAGACCAAGAGTTTTATTCTACACAGAGAGAAAGTGTGAGAGATTAGTGTCCTCTTGCCTCAACCCAACCGTCCTATTTACGTGGCTTTTGAAGAATTTTTGTCAAATAATATATTTAAACATATTATGATATAATATCTTAATTAAATCATATTTAAATGTTATAAAATATCTTAATATATATTTAACTAATTTGAATCTCATTCAAATTTTAAATATATTTTTATTTTATGTATTTATATATTAAAGTTTCAATGTATCAAATATAATAAATATATTTTTCTCTTTTAATATATCTAATATATTAAATATTAATTTTAACTCTTCAAATTAATATATATTTTTTCTATTTATATTTAACGTATCTAATATATTAAATATTAATTTGAACACTTCAAATTAAATATATTTTTTTATTTACTTAATATATCTAATATATTAAATATTAATTTAAACATTTTAAATTAAATCTATTTACTCTTCTACATTTAATATATCTAAGCTATTAAATACTTCAATTTTTCTTTTCAATTAAATTGAATCTTTTTCAGGTTACTATTAGTTAGCAAATTTAAACTCAAATGATACAAAATTAAATAATTACTCATTAATTAATCAATTTTCATTCATTAACTATAAGTCACTTCACTATTAACCTAGAGTTGCACTCTTATGCACTATACGACAAGTTATGTCCATTGATGTAATTATTATAAGCAAGTTGATGCTTTACAAGTTGTTCATAATTACAGGTGGGTCAAAAGTTCGTCTTACCACTGTAATTATATCTTTCACCTTGAGTACCACTGATTTTCTAATGAACAATTTGTTTATATTACAATCATAAATTAAGTCCCTCTCGAGCCAATGAGAGGGTGGAGCCTTATTGTTCAAACCCTGAAATCACTACTTAAGAGAACAACTTATCTACTTTTCTTATATGAAAATGAATGAATTTCATCCCATGATATTATATTTCCAACTCCCTATTCGGTCGAGTCCCCAAAATGGTAAGCATATTGAATCGACCACCAGAGCTATTCTCACCCATGCAAATTAAAAGATTAAGCCCTCTCAGGCATGAGTTCATAACTCACTCAGAATTAAGATCGAGTCGCATATGATAATCATGTGAAATATTAATCTTATCAATTAACGAATTTATAGAGAGAGATTAAATATTATTTGGTCAAGTCTTATATAAACTCATTATATATCCCACTCACATATCTCCACACGAACGATTTGGATCAAACCATTTGTAACAATTATAAAGTGGGTCGTATCAATATTGTTACTAGGATAAGCACCCAACCTTATCCATATATTTTAAACCCTTTAAGTTATTACTTGAACACGATTATCTTGTATGTCAACTACATAATGTTCAAATTATATTAATAACTTTGGATTTTCATATCATGAATAATATTAAATTATAAATAAAATAATAAAAATTATTATTAAAAATTAAATAAATAATTACGAGGCTTTATGACATAAATCCCAACAGATGCATCATCCAACACACTATATAACGTGTGTATTGAAGATAAAACGAGACAGAAGCAAGATACAAACAACGAGTAGACATAAACGTCACAAATAAGTTTGTTGAAGGGTCAAGTAAGACTCGGGCCTTAACCTCGAAAGTTAGGATTTCGAAGGGAATTTGTGCATTCGGTTCTGGAGTCAAGTCTGTCCATATGAAATATGAAAGCTCACCAAATTTGATGTCAATCAGACACTAAATGTACGCTCAACGACACTGTATGTTCGTTCACCAAAATCATGTCTAGACCCGCCAGTTTAGAAATGTCTGAAAATTTACTATAGGGGGGAGGCATGGTGTCATCTGTCCACCAGCACTGAGTCCTGCGACCTCAGCAAGCTACCATGTGGCAACTGCGTGTGTCACAATGAGAACAAGTATTTCGAGACGAGTGTCTTGAGCAACTACTTTGAAATTTATCTTTCAAGGACAGCACCTGGCCCCACGGGTGTGCCAGTATTGCTCCCTAGCCCGAGTGTCGAAGGTTAGATTTTGCACCCACTATTTGATATGCTATCCATAAATGACATGGCATGGGCACAAGAGGGTCAATGTCTCGATTGAACCCAAATGGATGGATGTTTGGAATGTCCCGAGATTATGAACGACATGTGGGCTCGTTCTCGATGACATGACCAAGTGAGTTGCGATGGCCGACAACATATCGTGGCTCAAGATGGCGTCAAAACATATGGGCCATGTTGATTGGGAATCAAGATGATGTTGGATGCGACATTGCAATGAAAGACCTTAGCCCCGAGTAGGGAAAAAATCGAGCCGAATGACTTGGCCTAGTGTAAAGGCAAGTCAGTGTGTTGTAGATGATTGAACATGCACGCATAGGCAGCATGTGTGGACAAACAAGCTTAGATTCTGCACAAGTGATGTTCGGTTGGCAAAGACAAACCTCACTTAAGGTCCGACAAAACCAAAAACCGGGCAAAAAAGTGAATATGGGACATGAATTCTCCTTAAAACTGGTCGCGAGCGTGTCAAGATCACAACATCAAACGGTTGAAAAAGTATGTCATTTGACACACACCATGCAATAGGTTAAAGATTCTGTACCATCCAACTTTTAGTCAATCTGGTCAAATAGAATAGTCTATCTAGGTTGTTTCATGTTCATGGTCTTATTGTGTGTGAATGGTTAGGAGTCTCCAAATAAGACCTCTAGTTCATAAACCCGATTAAAGCAATACGAAAGATAACACAAGTAAACTTGGTAGTTGTCACATAGGGTCACTTCCTAAAAAAAGACTCCAAAAACTCAAGTGAAAACACATAGCCGTAGCCTCAAGTACAAGACCGTTTCTCTTAGTAAAATTAAGACTCCAGAAACTCGAGTGAAACCCCAAGTTTCAAATTGCTAAATTGGCTATGGTTCAAAATAAAATTCATATATATATAATCTTTGACAAGCTGAAGTGTTCGTTGGTCATTTTGATTTGAGACCACATAAAAAATCACGTTGAGGCGAAAGAAAATCAATGTCTTCAAAACTATCTACAGTTCAAGCCCTTCCTAAAACTAGTTGAATGGAAAGCAAATACACAACACATTAAAAGAAGGTGGAGTTTTACAGGTGATTAGATTTTCAGTAGTGCAAATCGAAACGCTTTTGGTTCAGTAATTCTGGGTCTCTTCATCATAAAGCATAAATGAAGTGAACAATAATTCTGACTGCACCGATTCATGACAACGAATTTAGTTTTAGCCTTTGTTCTTCTAGAAGCATTAGTTCGGAGCGCCAATTTTCGAGTTTCGATAACTTGTTCATCTGCTCTGGCTTCATATCTTGCAGTGGTGTTTTCTGCAATTGAGCTTCTGCAATTCGAATCTGCAAACCAAAACAAGAGAGCAAAGAAAATGATCAAAGAGTTGTATCACATAGACAAATTAAACAAAACTTAGAGATCTTAAGAAAAAGAAACTCAAATCTTCAGCTGTCAAGTGCAAACAATAATTCATTACAAGATGAGTACTAATTTCGCATAACATAGTTTATGAAGAAGCGAACAAGACAGAACATTATAGGCTTTTGAATCCTTCCACTAGATGCTACCTATGCTGGGACTGGGAGTATCCTTAAGGTTTAAAAGAACTTTGCAGGTTCTTCATGGCATTTGATTACATAAACAAAAGTACATGTGTAAATCTAAACACAACGTGCTTTTAGAGGAAGCACTTTTCTTTTAAAGGAATCAGAGTTTTTCGTTTAACGGCTTAGCAAAAGCTTAACTTCAGCATCTCCAGAAACAACAAACCACCACCAGAATCATCTACAAGAACCATCTGAAAAGTTATCCTCAATCCAAACGCATCCATAGTCGGGCTGTAATTAGTTAGGCTGTTATATATTTACTGTACTGTTCTCTCTGTAATGCTATGAGCTAATATAGGTAGATAGAGATGAGAGATGGTGCGAGAATCTAGAGTAGAAGGGAGTAGAAGGGCGTTTGGACTAAATCAAGATGTGTCAAAGATAGTTTTTGTCGGCTTCAGTTATGAGGTAAGGAAGACCTAATGAAGAAAACCGTCTGTCAAAGATACCAACCCTATTGCAAAAAGAACAACTAATGAGCTCCTCCTACACCATATGCATGCATCCTCAAGACAGCCAAACCGACGATAAATATATCCAAAAATTTATTCCAAAGTTTCACGTCAAAGTGATAGCTCTAAAGCACGTGATTCACATCTTCTTATCGAAACTGTAGAAGAAGATCTTTTGATGAAGTCTAATGTTTATCCTCCCCAAAATAACAAACCAAGCAAAAGACCTAACCAACGAGATTTTGGCCTTCCTAAGCAAGGTGAAGAAATCAAAATCAAGGCAATTGTGGATGACTGCACATGAGATTCTTAGCTAATGTAGTTTACAAACAACTAGTTAGGACTTAAACCATAAATCTCATATAATTCAAATTTTTTAACATCATAACTTAATTAACTAGACCATGTACATCTACTCCGGACAATATGCAAGACCAGCAAGGAGTATCCATGGGAAAAATGTTGTTCAAAGTTAATATCATAACTTTACTATGATCATGTACATCTACTCCAGACAATATGCAAGACCAGCAAGGAGTACCCATGGGGGAAATGTATTTCAAAGTTTAGATCATAACCATACGAACAAGATGCCTTTAGTTCTGGAATTAACAGTGTGATGAAAACTATTCTTTAGATGCATACTATTAAACCTAACACCACACTTTATAAGGAAATCGAGATATTAAAAAAAATTAATATAATTCAAGTCAACATATATATGCATGCAATGAATTGACAATTTTTCATGAGACTTTGAAGCAAAGATGATTTGTAATATTCTACCAACGCAAATGTGTCTTCACCTTTTTTTTAATTGCTCTAATTCTCTTATCGATGTCATTGGAAGGTAACTGTAGATTATCAATTGGCTCAGAAGGGTTTTCAATTTTTGGATTTGTAGAAACAGAAAGTTCATTCATCTGGGAACTTAATGACTGGACAGGTTCCAACCCATTATCTACGTATGATTCCTTTGCTTCAATGATTTCTCCAATAACCACTTGTTCCATTACTTTATCCTTTTCATCAGCTGCCTGCAGAAAAAGGACAGTGAAGAAAAGACATGGTTGTTCGTTAGAAATTAAATAAATGGTTATCGGTAAACTCTAAAGCATGGTCAAGTACTAAACTGGTACAATGGAAAAGAATATAAAAAATATAAACTCAACCCACAAAATTTTCTAGTTATAAGATGTCTTTCTGAAAATAACAAGGTTTAGTTGCATATGGTTCGATCCAAAGATGCATATACAATACTTCTAATTAATTATTCATGTAGTAGGATTAACGCTTGGTTAATGGTTAATTAGATATACGCTTGGTTAATTCCTTTTAGTATCTTTTTAGCATTTTAATACTTCGTTTCATTACCACCTTGATTCATAATAAAGATTTGAGATAGACTTATTGAAGAAAACTCTCTTTTAGTCACTGAGGCTACACGAGCTACATGAACTACCCTGAAGGAAAAGCATGCAGATTTTGATAAAAGTGACCTTAGCCCCCCAATGGATAGTGGGTGAATATATTCACAACCATGATTGAAAATATATAAGAAACAGATATGTTAAGTAAAAAATAAATTATAGATAAGCACCCCACCTCTTCTTTTCCCTTTCATACTCCACCATTTCCTCCATTTCCCCATCCAAAAATGATTTTTCAAGTATTTCGAGACTTACCACATGTAAAACTACTTGCCATATTTACTTAGTACTAGTTGTGAAGGAAAGTATTGTTAACTCTCCTCGCAAGTGATGCAAAGAAATTGGAGGAAATAGCCCTCTTGTTTGGGATGATTATTCACTAGGATTATAAGAAAAATTATTCAAATGAAGTTTTGAGCTTGTATGGACAAAGAAGTCAATGGTTGAACGCTTTAGCAAGATTTAGTGGATGTGACTTGGAAGTCAAAGTAACATGGAATTAATTAAATGATTGATTTAGTTGAAAAAATAAAACGAGTCTATCTTGAAGAAAGTGGGAACGTTGGAATTAAGGTTGAATTAAGTATTTGAGATTTTCCAACATTAGTATCAACACGAGAGGTTGATTTCAATAAAGAGCCTAAGTCATGAACCTGCTTCCAATTCTTAAGACTCTAGATAGAATAGTTTAGCAGAGTTGAGGCAGCTCAAGTTACAGACAGACACATAAGATTAGGTTTGGGCTTCCCTGACCTGGGTGTTTTCCAAAGAACACATTAGTTTTATTCATTAGGATGCAAGAATTGTCCCATGCAGTGGCATATTGATTATAAAAAAACTATTAAAATAGTGAGGAAGAACATGTTTTCCTTTTTTGTAACAAATGTTTTTCTCAAGTATAAGAGTAATGGAGGACAATATTTCAAAGATTTCTTTCAAGTTTGAGCATGATAGTTATGAGTTACTACTTGGACTCATTAATGCTTCATAACTTATGTAATTTTCATGAACCAGTTCTTCAAGGAGGTTTCTAGACTTGTTTTGTTAGTAGTGTTCATATTGATCATAGGACCTAATCAAAGACAAAAAAAAAAAAAAAAAAATGTTTTTCCCAAGTATAAGAGTCAAGGAGGACAATATTTCAAAGATTTCTTTTAAGTTTGAGCATGATCGTTATGAGTTACTATGATGCATTTGGACTCATTAATGCTTCATAGCTTATGTAATTCTCATGAACCAGATCTTCAAGGAGGTTTCTAGACTTGTTTTTTAGTAGTGTTTATATTGATCATAGGAGCTAATCAAAGACAAAAAGAACAACAAGATGAGCCCTTAAACCAGTTTTAAGGGCCTTACATATGTTTAATACCAAACCTTCTAAGTATGATTCTTGGATAAACAAAGTTAGTTCTCTCAAACATCAAATATTAAGGAATGTAGCATATGAACTTTGTTAAAGTAAAAACAGTTTGTAGTTGGCCTAGACATGTATGGTGACAGAAATTCATAGGTTTCATAGATTTGGCGAGATGATTTAAAAGGAAAATGAAAACTGGAGTAGAGCTTTCTAAAGTTAAAGAATTGATTGACCTCGGCCCTAGTATTAAGATATGGTAGAGGATATAGGAAGGTTAGTAAATTTTAATGATGCTATGGGGAAATAACTAGCTAGAATACTAAGGAAACATGAAAAGGTAGTGTTCTACCTTATATTCGCAAAGGAAACTTGCACTTAGTTATTTATGCACAATTTGTAAATTCTGGATTGGCTAAGTTCTTAAGAGTGGCAGGTCAAATGGATTTTCATTCTTGCTAATGGGTAGTTGATGTTTCACCCTAAAGGGAACTGTGCACCCAGAGGGTTATTCCTCAAGTAAGAGTTGTTAAAGGATATGTCCAAACCACTATTTAGTGAATTCAAATGGTACCAAGAGGTTCAACATTCCGAAGGGTGGAGGCATATTACAAAATGGAAGAACAAATATTGCAGTATGTTAATAAGTACTTGATATCAACGAGTGAAAGTTATGTGACAATGACTTGTTGGTTTATTACAATCCTTAAGCAGTCTTGGTTGAGAATGGGAGGTTGTGTCATAGAATTCCTTTTAGGTTTACCTAAGATAGTGAAAGGTTACACTGTCATTTGAGTAGTGGGTGGCTTCACTCATAAATTTACTCATGTTACTTTGGTAAAGTTCGGGAAAGTGTAGGATGTTGGTCTTGATAGTAGTAAGGCCTCAGATTATAACCAGTTTGAATTCCAAGTTACAACTTATGGAAATTGCTTATAACCATAGTTATCAAACTACTATTGATATGACACTATTTTAGCCCGAGAAGTAAAGACCTTGCGCACTAGAGAGATAATATTCATCAAGGTACTTTAGCAAAACCACCAACATAGGCAACATAGAAACAAAAGGACGAAATGATGGAAAAATATCTTGAGTTATTCCTCGTTTAAGGCACTTTCAAGGACAAACTTTTTTTTTTTTTTAGATGTGTACTGATTATAGTAAATATATAAATACACACAACTCACTTTCTCTTCCCCTTTGTATTCCACTATTTCCTTCACTTCCCCCCATTTTCTCTACTTTCCCCTTTTCCTCCACTTCCCTCCATTTCGTCCACTTTCTCTTCTCTTTTCTCCTATAAATAACCTCTCAAACCTACCATTTCCATCATCCCAACGCATCTCTCTCCTTAATTCTCCATCTGCAGACCATCCTTTTTTTTTATCTCTAGCCAACACCAATTTGGAGAATAAGAAGAAGAAAGAAATGAAGAAAAAAGAAGAAAGAAAGAAAGAAAGAAAGAAAAGAGAGGAAGCAAGCTTGGAGTTAGTTTCGAAATTGAACCTCTTAATAAACTTCGACTTCAAACCCAAACCACGAACCAAACCATAGCTTCAGAACTAGACCTTGACAAATAGGATCAAACTAATATTGACTCAAGAAATTCAGTGATTTCGGCTCAAGTCTACATTTAAATGAGCATAAATTTGAATGCTTTCGAGTTAGGTTGGATGAATTGTATGCTATGTAATGATTAACACGTAACTTATGGCTTATTTACGTGTTACTACTGGTGATATAATATGCTTATGAACGGTTTGTGATGCATGTAATTCTAGTCTATGATTCATTGATGTTAAGATACTATGATCACGTTATGCACTATGAAACATTTGAGGAACCATGTATAATAAGTATGAATGATATATCATGTACATGTATGCATGTCTCTTAAGGAAATTATGTCATGAAATGTACAGAAGTATCATGTGCATCATGACCATGTATCATGATTATGAAACTTCATGCATGTTGTATGTCACAAACACAGGTTACTACCCAATATGTCATGAATGGATGCACACACCATTACATAATATGCGCTCTTTTCTTTTCATTGGTTTTCAGGAACGTGAGCATGCACTAACCTATTGTCAGACCTTAAAAGGTACGTACATGAGCCTACCTAGTGGGTTCATGCATGCATGTGTGAACACATATAGAGAAATACTACGCATCTAACTCTACTTGAAAAAAAAAAAAAAAAGTAGAGCCTAAGGAATAGTCAATAAAAGTAGGTCCAACCATGAACAATGTTGCATGTGATTACATTTCTCAACCCCAACAATGGAGTCACTTACTGAGTATTTTTAAATACTCCATATATGTTAATTTTTCCAAGTAAAGGCAAGGGCACCATGTGTGGATGACAGCTTCAACAAAGGAGGCCATGAAATCAAGTCTCGATAGTTAAATTTCTACATTTAAGTTGTAGTATTTATGTTGAGATATATTAATAGCATTTTATTTCTAAATTTTGATAGTAGAGGATGTTGTTTTTCCTATTTTCAACCATGTTACTTTTATGATGCTAATACTATGCTTAAAATGAATGTATAAATATTTAAGTTTTTGGCAATGTTTTAAAGAGAGATTTTTAATGATTTTTCACATACAGTAGACATTGCAGGCATGTATTAACAGTTTTAAGCTCAATTTCTTATATATTTATCTATATTTTGTCCTAACAGAATATGAACGTATAATAACTGGATTCCATAGCTGCACGGGAATAAAAGAAAGGGTACTACTGGAAACCTTCAATATATGGTTCTCCCAAAAAAAAACTTCATGGGAAAACATAACCCCGGTTGCTGAAAAGCTATCAGAAATTAGAATGTAGGTCTAAAATTAAATTACAGAACTTTTAGACTATATGAGACACCTCAGCTCAGAGTTTCTGAAAAGAAACTCTTATTCCTAGAAATCGCCACGGCTTACTTGAATCTAATCATCGCAGCTATATTCCAGTTCAAGGAGTTCCACCGTCTGACTATTTTATTACTCGCAAACCTGATATTCTAAGAGTCGGAAAAAAGACTGGCCTGAGCTATAGGCAAAAAGAAACCTTATATTCAATTGATGTTAGTACAGACTAGTGTAAGCTATTTGCAAAAAGACCTATGGCTTGGGCTTACATGCTAAATCTTAGCATAAAGTTGAAAACATCATCTACCGGACTCATACTTCATGGGATGGGGTAAAAGAAAAGAAAGTGAGATGAAAAATCTTTTCTGTTCTCTGTACAATTAAAATAAGCATAAAATTGGCATCATAAATTTGAGTTATTTTCCTCAGCATTTGGGAATCACAAATAAATTTGTTTCAATAACAGGCAGCATATCAGTTGATCATGTTATAGTACCCAGGGAAAAAACCGAAAATGAACTCACACGAAACCTCTTCAAATAAATTCTCACAATATTTAAACAGTCATCAGAATCCATTCCCAAAGGGGTAGGTAAACAAACCTGCAGCCGCTTCTCCTTCTTTCTCTCATTCCGCTTAGCTGACTTGGTCTTTGACTTTACAACTGATGGAGGATCATAACCAGGAGGTTCATCATGGGACGCCATCTCCTTTTTCCACTGCAGAGACAAAACAATCCCCATGAATGCCACGAACATGACTTCTAGGGTACACTAAAATGGGAATTAAACTTATAGCAGAAATACAATAGAAAACAGTCACTGCCTTGCACTCTAAGTCATACAATTTTCCAGAACTTGTAAAAACTTCTTTCATTTCATTTGTTTCCTTACTCATGCGAACTATGGTACGAATTGTAGAAGCTTATCTTCATCATTTTACAGGAAAGAAAAAAAGAACCTGCACATAATTATGTACTCTTTTGTTTCTTTAATGAGAAAACTAACTTCCATTGAGAAAAAAAATGAAAGAAAACAAGAGCATCCAAAACAATAAGCCCACAAAAGGTATTCCAACTAGAGAAAGGGGCTGAATCAAGAAGACTGAGACATACAAGTAATTACAAAAAGAATCAAATATTGAACCTAATGAGGGACGTTACGACGTTAGAGACCCTCTCAAATCCTCTAAAAATCCTATTGTTCCTCTCCCTCAAAGACCCCACAAAAGAGCAGAAACCCGACACTAATTTTAAGTAAAGAAAATTAATGATTTAAGGAGCAACCTAGGCACTAAGCCCAATGAGGGTGCCTCACCTCACTTCAACACACTGATTGTGTGTCGAACTGTGGATGATGCAAGGATTTAAGTGAGTCCTGGATGATCCTATCGAGGGTCCTGATAAACAAGAGGCAGCTCAAGAAACATGATTGTAGATGTGAGCAATATTGAATCAACAAAGAGGCATGTACAGTCTTTATATTTCCTTTCCATCAAAGATATAAGAAATTTATTACACAAATGCTTATATCCTCCATAAATTACTTGAAAAGGCACGTGTATATACAAAGCTCAACAGTTAAGCCGGTCAATCTCTACTCCCTCTAATCTAATCATAGGTTCAAATCCTCGAAAAGGGCCTTTAATTTCCATTATCTCATTGTTTTTACAATACATATTCTATGTTTATATTCTGTGCTTCATCAAATGAAATGATCGCGTATTTCACTGAGCTTCGTCCATTAAACACACCGAAGGAAAATACAGTGATTTAGATTGCAGCCACATCACACTAACTGGCAGCAGCTCAAAGGATGATTTCAGTTCCCTAGCATGAGTTTGAGGAGCGAGGCAAACGAAGAACAGAGCAAGCAAACTAAAACTCAATAGAAATGGAGAAGGGAAAAAAAAGAAGGATGGAAAAAGGATAATAGCGATGAGGCATACATACCAGAGCCCCTTTGGATTGGTAAATGGCGACTTCATCCTGCGGAACATAGCCAGCCCTAATCCGAAGGGGTTTTCGAAGAGTACCATCGGGACGCCTTGTTGGCGCCAGAATCCTTTCTCCTTCTTTTAGGGTTTTGCTCAGCTCCGCCATTTGCTTCAGCTGATCTTCTCCTCCACCTCCTCCATCACTGCTCTCCATCGTATAAAAGGCAATTAATTACGATACTGCCAGAACTCAGCTTCGGATTCAAACAAATTTCTTCTGCCTTTCGATGTCAATTATTCGAAGCCAGACCAAGTCGTGTCCCACCCAACTCTTTTTGTTTTCCTCGTTCTTTATTTTTTTAAATCACCATTGACGTTCATTTAAACTACCATTGATGTTCATATAAACTAACTTATATCACTGGTTGATTGAATTTTCAAAAAAATTAAAAAATTCTTATGGGTAGGATATATATTTAAATTTGAATTCTTAACTTTAACTCTATCTTTTTTTTTTTTTTAAGATTATTACCAATATTATGAATATTTAATATTTTTATGTTCTAAATCTCATAATTGGTAAATAAAAACATATTTTATTTTCAATAAAGTTGTTATGGTTGTTTATTCAATAAAGATTGTTATTAAATAAAGTAAATTTTACCATCATTAATCTAAATCCAATAAACTAAAAACACTCTGACTATAGTATGATTATTTGAACTATATGTAGAGATATAAGAGTTGATCAAATTCAAGTATATAGTCAAAATGATCTATAGTATAAGAATAAGGCTGAGTACCTTATTTTGGAGACACTATGAATGCAGCCCACTTTTGTATATGATATAAACAATGTGATCACTAAATTGTACATGTGGAGACATGTGCGTGAGGGCGTCCTAGGCCATGAGTATTGCATAAGATCGGACCATGAAGAAAATCACTCACTTTATAATATCATTTATTGTTGAGACTGATTTTCTTATCATTCGATAACCTAGGTAACTCGATCTTAATGTTAAGCTAACCATGAACTCCGATTTATTCGGAATTATCCTTAGATTTGCATGGGTGAGAGTGGCTCGTTCGCCGACTCAATAGGCCTCCCATTTTAGGGGTAAGACTGAGTAAATGGTTGGGAACGTGGGGTGCAAGATGGAATTCACTCCTACCCACTTTTAGGGATAGAAGAGAGGTAGTTCCCTTACGTATTGACTACAGGTCTTGAACAAGGGGCCACACCCTCTATAAATTCCACTAACATGATTTTTTCCATTAAATGAAGAACATTTTGACTTTCTTCATTTTGATTTAACAATCCATTTGAATTATTAATTTCAAATTAAAATAATATTAAATTATTAATTAAACTATTTAATTAATATTTAATATTAATTCAAATGTCAATCCCAATTAATTTGACACATATTTGATTAAAATATTTAAATCTTATTTAAATATCTCAAATTCTCTCTTTTTGTTTAATTTGTAAATAAAACAAAAATGCGGTTAAATATATCGTATATATGTAGTGCATTCTCCCTAATTTAAATTCGAACACTTCGAACTCACTCGTCACGTTGCTCCATGGTTTAGTCTGATATGAGCTAGCAAAGGGACCTAATGGACCTATAGATCATGGGCTCCAACGATCCAAGATTAACTGGTTAAACTCATTAACCTTGTTAACCAGCATTCATTAACTACTAGGACATTCCACTACAGCCTAGTAGTTGCACTCCCCTCACTATAGATATATTTCTGTCCATTTGATATAACCATGATTAGTAAGTCGATCTTTCACAAGTTGTTCGTAACTAAAGCTGGGTCAGTTTACTGTTTTACCCCTAAAGTTACTTCTTATTCCTTATGTCTCACTAATCCTCTAATGAACAATTGAGTTGTGGTCCAACCAGTAAACCGAATATCTCTCAGGCTAATGAGAAGGTGGGGCCCCTTGTTCAAGACCTGGAGTCAATATGTAAGGGAACTACCCCTCTTCTATCCCTAAAAGTGGGTGATTTCCATCTTGCACCTCACGTACTCATCCATTTACCCAGTCTTACCCCTGAAATGGGAGACCTATTGAGTCGGCGAACTTGAGCCACTCTCACCCATACAAATTTAAGGATAATTCCAAATAAACAGGAGTTCATGGTTAACTCAGGATTAAGATTGAGTTACCTAAGTCATCGAATGAAAAAAAAATCAATCTCAACCGTAAACGACATTATAAAGTTGTGAATATTTAATATTTGAATTTTTGGAGAATTAATATTGAGTTTTTTTTTTTGTTATTTTTTATAATCTCTCCCCTTGTTCATTTTTTCTCTCTTTTCCATTTAATTTTTTTTTATTGCTTTTAACTGTTTTCTTTGTTATTTATTTATTTATTTTTTTTTATATATATGATTCTCTTTTATTCCTTCAATTATTTGTTTAATATTATTGCTATTTATAACTCTTTTTCGTCATTTATTTTTTATTTCATTTTTTTCTTGATAATTAATTATTTTCAAATAATTTATAACGGGAGTATGAGAAAAAACCAAAAATAATGACCATAAATTGAAATTTATGTATTTTAGGTTAGAAGTGAGATAAATTAATTGTATTTAATTTTTTAAACATAATAGGTATAATTAATTCTTCCATTTAATTATTATACTAATCATGAGAAAAAAAAAGTTATATAGTTTTATTAAATTAATTTAGTTGAAGATACTGATTAAAATTAATTGCTAAAATGAATAAAAAATTAAATAGAATGTTAGTGGGTTAAATTTATTTTAATAATTTTATTAATAAAATAAATTAACTAACCACCAATTAATTATCTAAATTAACTAATGTAATAAAATTATTGGAATCAACCGCATCACCAAACAAAAGTAGTAAACATAGATAGTATCATATTCCAAGACGACATCATGTTCATAGACATCTTATTTCCATGACATTTTAAACAAAACCTTCAGCCCAACAACTCCCTAACAACTCCTAATGGATATCAAAAATCGTGATCAAGCTTGTAAAAACTGTGACAGCTCTTTCCAAATATTAGAGTGTTGGAGGTTAAAATGGCGAGAAAAATGAGTCAATCTCGCATAGAACTTGGAGCTTGAAATTCAAGAGAAGAAGCAATGCAAGACAATGTTTGGAAGCTAAGAAAAATGTAACATAAACCATGTCTAAACAAATTGGTGTGTCATTTCGTTTGTCTAATAATGACTTTGAAAAGAACCAATGTCTAGAAGATACATTAATTTTGAGATGATTACAAGTAAATTTCAACCACCAAATGAGGTTAATGATGAAGAGGAGGAGGACAAGGCAATCCGGGAATGATACAATACACAATATAAATTACGTGGAGGACAGTCTAACCTGCCCACTTTTCCATCTCCCCTTTCCAATGGGGCAACCAAACATGTCATCAATTCTGCTAAGAACTCCACCACAACAACTTGCGTTCCTTTATTTCAAATTTCTTCTACTTTCCCCTCCTTTTTCTTAAGCTATGTATGTACCTGAGAAATGCTTACTAATCCTATTCCTATGCCTATTCCTATTCCTACCCCCTCCCTCCTCCTTCCTGTTTCTGTGCCACGCCCCCCCAATTTGATCATCTATGCCTACGTCTCCTACTCGAACGCCCCCCCAACTGTCTTGTCCCCCCATTGTTGTTCTCATCACTTCCTCCATTATCACTGCCTTCGTTAATGGAATCAAAGCTACTAAGCGGAGTGGTATTGGGAATAATACCTGTAGTAGCTCCTTCATTTGATCTGGGAGACAAAATCCTCTCCGGCTGTCTAAGCCGTCTGTTGAGGTCGTCGCCACTTGATGGACCAAAAGCATGTAACAGAAGAAACATATTCACCAAATTGCTATCAAAACCCACTCCGAAGCCCCCATCATCCCTCTCTGCAGCATTTGCATTCAACCCCCCTTCTTCCTCTTCTTCAGATTCAAATCCAATACTATTTCTTTCTATCACATAATCCCCATACACCACAGCTCCAGGCGTTGTCGACCTGATTGTGCTCATCACATCATTCCTCTCGCGTTCCCGCTCCAGTCTTCTCCATTTTTGTTCAAGTATAGGATCCACCTCCCAAGGCCTTGCAGATGGGTGCTCTGATCTCACGTGTTTCCTTAGTTCCTTGTAATTTCCAACAAACGTGCAGCCATCCTGCATGCAGGTCCTCTTTTTAGTATTCAGATATTCTCGGGCAGGCTCAACCACAGTCCATCCTTTCACCTGTACACGACAGAGGGGGCATGCAAGCTCGGTCACTTCATGTTTTTCACCTAGCAAACTTGGGTCCTGTACACCACCTGGGTTATCAATTGAGGCGCTTACTGGTCGTGCATTGTTGGATGAAATTACTTTGGTGTAAGCCTTTTTGTACTGATCAAGGCAGTTCGAATAACGTAGGCTCGTACCACACATATAGGGACGGCAACCCTTATCATGAGATGAACAAAGTAAAAGAACAGCATTGTGTGGGTACTCCATGCATATGGAGCATGTTGCATCTTCCCAGTACTTATTATCCAGAGCGCTGACACAATCCTTTGGGCACAAATCCTCTGGGAAACCCCTCTTAGAAGGGAGTGGATATGGGTTTGACCTGAATTGACGAGAAGCCAACCTGCGTCGTCCCTTGCTCCCTTTGGCCATTTCAAGTTTCAACCTGTAGAGAATATAACCAAACAATTGTAAGTAATATGAAATCGGCATGCCATTTTATCAGCAAGACTAAGTGGCTTGTAAGACATAAATAATGAACCTCACACTGCAAATTATTTATGCTCCTACAACAAAGGACCAAGTCTTCATTCAAATAATGCACCTCATCCACTTAATTTGATGAACAAATAATAATAATATTTTGCAAGGGATTCAATTCAAGTTCACAAAAAGCATAAACTAATTCCCGCATGTATTGATGAAATCTTCCTACCTCTCGAAGGAGGTCATACATATAATCCAACAACCAACCATCGAGAGACCAACATTTTTTAAATGTTATGAGGTTCTACAAAGTAAGCTTCCTCTGCACTGCATCTCCCTGTCAATCTATTAGTTTTGTATATCTGAAAGAGATGTTTGACAACAAAATTTTCAATTTCCCCTACTCAAGTCAATGTTAGTGGAAATTATTTTAATTATGTACATTGGAGAACGTTCTTCACTTGTTGGTTGATCCTCCTTTAGCACAAAAATCTCGGGTGCTATGGTCTAATGCAGTGAAAGCTCTCCTATCTGAAATTTGGTTCAAAAGGAATCAACAAATTTTACACGTCTCTTCCATGGATTGACTGATTTGGTTCAACTCATCTCAAAGCCTCAACATGGTGTCCTCTTTCCAAACTCTTTGCAAATTATTATATTTAAGATGTATGTATTACTTGGCACACTTTTATATTTCCCTTATAATTGCTTTTGTATTGCTTTTATGCTTTCATGCCTTCTTTTTCTCTCTCTACCCACTAGGGTTTTCTTGTACTTTTGAGAGCATCTCTTTTAATTATTTCAATGAAAATTTTTGTTTCCTTTAAAAAAAAACAACAATACAAAGTAGCATATTTTATAATACTATGAACAAGCTAAGAGTTAATATTGTTAGTAGAAAACATTCTCCCTACTTTTTTTTTTCTTTAATGGAAGACGAAGAAGTAAAATCCCAGCTTAAAGGGGCTTGAGAGGTGGTCTGGCCCCTTCCCCCTCCTTCCTTTTCTCCTATTGACCAACGTCCTAAGTTGGATACCACTCAGAGCAAATAATTCTGATCTGGTGTCATTATTAATGGGATATGAATCTGTATTCATCATCTTATGTTTGTGGATGATATCCTAATTTTAAGTGAAGACAAGGGAAAAAAAAAAAAAAAAGATGAGTGGTGTCTTTAAGATCCTTAAATTGTTTGGAACTGCTTTGGGGTTAAAAGTCACGATCAAGAAGACACCTATGTGTAGTATTAATATAGATTGAGACCTTGTTATACCGAAGCAGTTCTTTCCAAATGCTAAATAAAATGGGGGAGTGACCTATAAAGTATGTAGGAATGCCACTGGGAGGAGATTCGATGAAATTCTCCTTCCAATAATGAAGGTTCCAGAAAACAGAAATAGAAGACCTTAATCTCCAGAGGTAAATTAACTCTTACTATCAATTTAATCCTCTGTAAGTACCCTCTGACTATCTTTCCTTTACCAAGCTTCCACTCTTGTGTTATCATTAGGGAATATTAAGCGTCCTACCAGGCATATCATGGATTTTGAACCTCCTCCTCATTGCATTCTCGACAGTGTTGTTAAAAAGTGATAATTATTTTGCCTTATTTTGTTCACAGCTGTTAACCTGTCCTTTCATTTACTAGTACTATTCTCACTTGTAGTGGCTGGAAAAATTGATGCGGTCATAAAGTTAAGGTTTCCATTGGAGTGCCACATAGAGAAGCATTAATACACACGGAAAGAATTAAAAAAAGTTCAGCAATTGGGATTATCCCGTTCAGTTTGCTGTCTCTGTTTAAGGGATGAAGAAAGTCCTTTTTCCATTACCCATACGCTTCAAGGGTTGGAGCTCACTATGGAATAAAGTTGGAATGTCCAGCTTTTTGCCTAGATCAGTCGTAGACTGGATGCTTGAGGCTCTTAATTGGTGGTCCATGGATAGGCAAGGAAATTTTTTTGTGAAGATGAGCCTCTAGAGCCCTTCCACCCTCTAACTTCTTTAAAGAATTCTCCTATTCTTTTAAAGGAGAATGTTCCACAAAGAAGTCAAGAAGTGGTTTGCCAAATAACCATCCCTATCCTAAGAAATGGATGAACACCTCCAACATCATATAACAAGTTGATTATGAGTCAACTTTTCTTGAGCATCAGCTAGACTTGATTAGTCTTCTATTCAAAGAATTGAACTTTATTTCTAGGAGGAGAACCACATCAGGGTTCATTTTGCTAATCGTATCCTTGACCAGAACTCTATTATTGGGAGCTCCAAGGCCTAAAAAATTCCAAGATAGAAGCTTCATGGGGAAACATCATGGCTCTGCTTACTCCTAATCTGCTTTGTCTCTTCACCTTTTTTTTTTCTTTTTCTTTTTCTTTTTCTATGAATAAACATCTTTCCTTAAGGAGAAAAAAAAAGAAAGAAGACACGGGCATCCAAAAAACAAGCACACAAAAAGGAAGCCATCAAAGAAAAGGTCTCCAGTCCTGTCAAATAAGACTTAATGGGCAATTAAAAAATAAATAAATATAAAAAAATAAAATAAAATAAAAATAAAACCCTTCAATACCAAAGCCCAAAGGAAAACTTCACTATTGTTGTCCATGGGGACTTCCAGCACTTCATTTTCCCAAGATCTTAATAAGCTAACAAGTTCTTTTGATTTTGAATTTTTTTCCTTTGCCACACCTTTAGAAGAATTCCCTTTTGAAGGGAATTGACCTGAAGCACAACTTCCATTTTTTAGGGCCCTAGCCAAATTCTTTGAGAAGGGCAAAACTTCCCCGATTCCTCCTCGTGCACCTGCTTAAGGATCTCTTCTAGTAACTTACGAGGACCATAAAGAAGAAATCATTCTCCATCCATTTAACCTCAAAGGGAATAAAGCTACAATAGTTATTATTCACTTTAATTGCGACCTCCATACAACCAATAAGAGCAAAGTTACAATCAGCGTAATCAAAAAAGCTCCAAAAACATTTCCAATTGTTCTTAAGGCTGATGAACTCCAAAAACAAAAGGGATGCTTCAACTTGATTCATCTTTTGTATGACAGGAAATGTCTTTGTAATCATCATGGATTATTCATCCCTTCTGAAAATTTCATACATCAATTTATATTGTTTCTTATTTTATTTTATTTTTAAAAAAAAAAAGACAATCATGCTTCCAAACCTACATGAAGTAATACAATTAACCACTTAAAAATTGCATTCTAGGATTTTGTTTTGCTATAAAGCAATTTTCAATAACTGGCATAGATTTGTCTTAAATCATATTAGAGTACCATTGATAGATACATTGAATGAAAGAATAAAACGCGTAACAAAGAATCTAACACTGGTAGAATCATTAAGGTATGTATTACATGCAAACATACTCTCTTTATTAAGAGACATATTGGATGCATTTTACAAACGATTCCAACTTATTTTGCCATGTTGATTAGTCCCTTCCATTTGTCCAATAAGCATGTCACAATATTATTCATATAACCACATTTCAACAAACAGGAACATAATTGAAAATCTAAAAGTTTAGGCATTAAATAGAAAAGCAAGTATTAGAGACTAAGTTTATATTTAACCAAAAAAAAAAATTGAAGGTTTGTTTAAGAACTATTTTCCAAATAACTTTACGTGCATTAGAACAAAAATTTAGCAAATGGACAGCTGTACTATAAAATTCTCTTTTTCTTATTTTCCTTTACTTTAATCTCACATGTGATTTATTCTTTTCAGAACAAATGAAGTTACTCTTTCTTTCCAAATCACGAATTTTGAAAATTAATTTCAATGTACACAATAATTTAACACACGTTTTTTAGATGAAAACAAAAACACAAAATGGCTTTGGATAACAGTTTCACAAGAAGGTCAAAGATATGAATCTAATTAGCCAAGAAATTTCTTCAAAATCAACTAGTATTAATGACAATTGGGAATGAAATTCAGATCAAATATCCACTACCCAGCATTCAACAACGGAAACTAACTTCTATAATCAAGGATAGACAGTAGCATCTTAAAGAACTCCTGGAAACAAATAAATCGTTGTTTAAATGTCAAAACATACAAGAAATGGCATGCCTGCAGTACGAAGCAAAAAAGTCTACGAGATCATCAACAATTTCCAGATCATCAACTCCGAAAGAAAAACATCAAAATCAGAAGGCCAACACTCACCAGCTTCAAAAAGTTCAAGGAAATCTAGATCACCGAGAAGTCAGAAGGGAGAGATCGAACTTCGCCTGCAATACCATTAACGCAAAAAAAAAAACAGACTATCATTTAAGGAGTCGTAAAAATAGCAGATAGCTAAGAACAAGAGCATAGTTAACGAAGCAATCCGCAAGAATCAAAAGGATGCGAAATTGATTAGACAACTGAAGTCGCACATGGCCTTGACTTTTAACCATGTGAATCAATCAAACAAACAATAAATTAAAAGAAACATAGATTATAAAGCAGACAAATCCCTCTAGAGATAGAAAACATAAAAAAAAATGATAAGAATTAGAACAAACATGAAACATACAGCATTTGAACCGATAAGGAAAATTACCGAGAGAGAAAAGGAAAACCAGAAAAGCAGACGCTGAGAACACGGTAGAGCAGGATTGAAAGAAAAAGAGAGAGGGCAGCAATGGGGGAGTGAGGAGAGAGTTAGGGTTTAGGAGGAGCACATGGAAGACGGAGGCGAAGAAATCGAAGGAGTTACGAGCAGAACGGAGAAGAAAGGGAAGAAACAAGCTCTCTCTCTCTCTCTCTCTCTCTCTCCTCATTCCATTACCAAACAAGAGAGAGAAGAAAGCGAATCGTTAAGAGTCATTTCCACGCCACCACTTTCTCCTCCTCTCTACAACGTTCGTACATCATGGGAGAAGAGAAAGAGAAGCGCGTGATACCACTCGCCATGGAGCGAGTGGGCGTAGAGCTATCACGTGGGCTCTTTTCCACGCCCATGTGAACCCTCAGATTCTCATCCAACGGTGGAAGGGATGAGATCGGAGATTTGATCTGAGGGAGGAGGTGAGGTTGCTTGGACGGCTGTTAAGGTGACACGCAACCATAAAGCCCAAATTTTATTCTCACTCAACATATCAATACCAAATACTTTATCCATTTTCTCAATAAGATAATATAATTTTAAGATATAATAAGAGTATTTATTAGATTTAAAGATGGTTGAGAGCACATGAGTGTGTCCTTCCTAATTAATAAATATGAGTTGGATCATGTGTTTTATAATTGTCTTAGAGTCGTTACACATGTATGACATAATTTCTGTATGTCGAAACATTAATTTAAAACGATGTTATGGTCTTGTGTGCTTACGAAAAGATTTTAGAGTAAATT
The DNA here is from genome assembly GCF_002738345.1 of Cucurbita maxima. NCBI lineage: Eukaryota > Viridiplantae > Streptophyta > Magnoliopsida > Cucurbitales > Cucurbitaceae > Cucurbita > Cucurbita maxima. The sequence continues at coordinate 695,233 of NW_019272062.1, forward strand.
AAAACAAAAATTAAATAAAATATTAAAATAACAATGCCCTACACTAACCTAATCTAAGATTTATAAAAATAAATGTAATAGTTTCATGGTCTTTGATACAATGCCTAAAGGAATGTGAAGCATTCGTAATCATTTTGATTTTATTAAGAATTAAAACAAAACAAGAAATTTGAAAGCATGAACTCTACCTTGTATGAACCCTCCGAACCTATTCAAAGAAAATCCCAAAGGGATTGGAGAAAGAAAGTTTCGAGAATTCTCTCAAAATTTAATTTCAGAAGAAGTAGAAGAGATTCATATATCTTTGGTTCAACCGAAGTCCTGTTTATAGGAATTTTTGGAGAATATTTGTCAAATAATATATTTACATATTTAATATCTTTTATAAACATATAACTTAATATATATTTAACTAATTTAGGTAAATATGATAAGATAATTTAATTGAAATCTTATTCAAATTTCACATATATTTTTATTTAATGTATCATTAATTGATTTAATATTTAATTATATCAAATCCAATAAATATATTATATATTAAATATTAATTTGAACTTTTTAAATTAATATATTTGTCTCATTTTATATTTAACCAATCTCATATATTAAATATTAATTTCAACATTTAAATTAAATATATTTTCTCTATTTATTTAATATATTTAATATATTAAATATTAATTTAACCTTCCAAATTAAATTTATTTTTTTATTTCAAAATTTCTTTCAAATAAATAAACCTTTTAATATTACTATGAGCTTGGTGGGCCCATATGAACCTATATAAACTCGAATTATACAAAATTAATTAATTAAACTCTTTCATTAATCAATTTCTATTCATCAACTATAAGTCATTCCACTACAAACCTATTGTTGCACTCTTATGCACTAACAGGACAAATTATGTCCATTGATATAACCATTGCAAGCAAGTTGATCTTTCACAAGTCGTTCATAATTACAGCTGGGTCAAAAGTTATGTCCATTGATATAACCATGGCAAGCAAGTTGGTCTTTCACGAGTTGTTCATAATTACAGTTGGGTCAAAAGTCCATTTTACTCCTGTAATTACATTTTTCACCTTAAGTACCACTTATTTTCTAATGAACAATTTGTTTATAATCCAATCATAAACCAAGTCTCTCTCGAGCCAATGAGAGGGTGGGGCCCCATTGTTCAAGTCCCGAAATCAGTACTAAAGAGAACAACTCATCTACCTTCCTTATATAGAAAGGAGTGATTCCATCTCCTCATGTTATGTTCCCAACTTTCTATTTGAAGTCCCCAAACTGGTAGACATATTGAATCGGCTAACAAAGTCATTCTCACCCATGTAAATTAAAGGACAAGCCCGAATAGTCAAGAGTTCATAACTCACTCAGGATTAAGACTGAGTCACAAATGATCATCAAGTGAAATATTAATCTTCTCAATTAACAGATTTATAAAGAGTGATTAGATATTTCTTGATCCAGTCTTATACAAACTCATTGTATAGGATACCTCAACTTACATGTCTCCACATGAACGATTTGGAACAAATCATTTGTAATGATTACAAAGTGGGCCGTATCAATAGTGTCACTAGTATAAGGCACCCAACTTTATCATATACTATAGACTCTTTTAGGTTATTATTTGAACAAGATCCTCTTGTATGTCAACCACATACTACTCAAGATTACATTAACAACCTTTGATTTTCATACCATGGATAACAATTAAATTACAAATAAAATAATAAAAGTTATTATTAAAAACTAAATAATCAATTAGGAGGGTTTAGGGCATAAATCCCAACAATGTCAATGTCAACTATACATGGGTCTCTTGCCTTTACCTTAAAACAACCATTGTTCGAGAAACTTAAAAGAAATATGGGACGTACATCATTCAATATATGGTTCAAGAAGACAAAGTAAAGTCCAAAGTTGATTTCTTCACAACTCAGTTTAAGGGAAGGGAGGGTGTTGAAGTGTTATTTGTATAGATACATGTGTATGTACATGTAGGCATAGCTACATGTATATGAAGGTTCATTACTTGATAACATTTATTACATGTTCTTAGTCACGTGTATTGGGTATATATATGAATTGTGTTTAATTAGATGTATGGTTTTTAAATCATAAATGGTAGTTGGGAATGTCATCGAGAACGAGCCCACATGCCGTTCATAATCTCGGGACATTCCAAATATCCATCCATCTGGGTTCAATCGAGACATTGACCCTCCCGTGCCCATGCCATGTCATTTATGGATAGCATATCAAATAGTGGGTGCAAAATCTAACCTCTGACACTCGGGCTAGGGAGCAATATTGGCACACCCGTGGGGCCAGGTGCTGTCCTTGAAAGATAAATTTTAAAGTAGTTGCTCGAGACACTCGTCTCGAAATGCTTGTCCTCATTGTGACACATGCAGTTGCCACATGGTAGCTTGCTGAGGCCGCAGGACTTAGTGGTGGTGGAGAGATGACACCATGCCTCCCCCTATAGTAAATTTTCAGGCATTTCTAAACTGGCAGGTCTAGACATGATTTTGTTGAACGAACATACAGTGTCGTTGAGCGTCCATTTAGTGTCTGATTGACATCAAATTTGGTGAGCTTTCATATTTCATATGGACAGACTTGACTCCAGAACCGAATGCACAAATTCCCTTCGAAATCCTAACTTTCGAGGTTAAGGCCCGAAGCTTACTTGACCCTTCAACAAACTTATTTGTGACGTTTATGTCTACTCGTTGTCTGTATCTTGCTTCTGTCTCGTTTTATCTTCAATACACGCGTTATATAGTGTGTTGGATGATGCATCTGTTGGTATTTATGTCATAAAGCCTCGTAATTATTTATTTAATTTTTAATAATAATTTTTATTATTTTATTTATAATTTAATATTATCCATGATATGAAAATCTAAGGTTATTAATATAATCTTGAACATTATGCAGTTGACATACAAGATAATCGTGTTCAAGTAATAATTTAAAGGGTTTAAAATATATGGATAAGGTTGGGTGCTTATCCTAGTAACAATATTGATACGACCCACTTTACAATTGTTACAAATGGTTTGATCCAAATCGTTCGTGTGGAGATGTGTGAGTGGGGTATCCTATATAATGAGTTTATATAAGACTTGACCGAATAATATTTAATCTCTCTCTATAAATCTGTTAATTGATAAGATTACTATTTCACATGATTATCATATGCGACTCGATCTTAATTCTGAGTGAGTTATGAACTCATGCCTGAGAGGGCTTAATCTTTTAATTTGCATGGGTGAGAATAGCTCTTGTGGTCGATTCAATATGCTTACCATTTTGGGGACTTGACCAAATAGGGAGTTGGAAATATAATATCATGGGATGAAATTCATTCCTTTTCATATAAGAAAAGTAGATAAGTTGTTATCTTAAGTAGTGATTTCAGGGTTTGAACAATAAGGCTCCACCGTCTCATTGGCTCGAGAGGGACTTAGTTTATGATTGTAATATAAACAAATTGTTCATTAGAAAATCAGTGGTACTCAAGGTAAAAGATGTAATTACAGTGGTAAGACGAACTTTTGACCCACCTGTAATTATGAATGACTTGTAAAGGATCAACTTGCTTATAATAATTACATCAATGGACATAACTTGTCTTATAGTGCATAAGAGTGCAACTCTAGGTTAATAGTGGAGTGACTTATAGTTAATGAATGAAAATTGATTAATTAATGAATAATTATTTAATTTTGTATCATTTGAGATTAAACTTGCAAACTAAAGATTCAATAGAAGAGTAAATAGATTTAATTTGAGATGTTTAAATTAATATTTAATATATTAGATATATTAAGTAAATAAAAAAATATATTTAATTTGAAGTATTGAAATTAATATTTAATATATTAGATATGTTAAATATAAATAGAAAAAATATATATTAATTTGAAGAATATTAGATATATTAAAAGAGAAAAATATATTTATTATATTAAAACTTTAATATATAAATACATAAAATAAAAATATATTCAAATTTGAATGGGATTCAAATGAGTTAAATATATATTAGGATATTTTATAACATTTAAATATGATTTAATTAAGATATTATATCATAATATATTTAAATATATTATTTGACAAAAATTCTTCAAAAGTCACGTAAATAGGACGGTTGGGTTGAGGCAAGAGGACACTAATCTCTCACACTTTCTCTGTAGAATAAAACTCTCGGTCTTTGAAATTCTAACTCTTGTTCTTCAATATCTTTGAGATTTTCTTTTAAGAGGCTTCTACCAACCTTGATCTTGTGTTCGAGTCATACTAAGGGAGATCTTGGGGAATGTGGAATAACTTCTATGTTGGAATACTCCAAAGAGTCTTGTACGCTTTCTACAAAGGCAGACTTCTTACTCTCATATTTATGGTTTTCTTTTAATTCTCAATAAAATCAAAATGGTTCTCAATGCTTCCATTATATGGATATAGAGTTCATTCCCTTTAGCACGTCTTCCTCGATTGCATCAGGAAATTTTTTTTATATTGACTCTCGCGTGGTCAGATGAGCAGCTCTTGAGGGAAAGAAAAATCTAGTGGAATGTGGAAGATCATCTACGTTGGAATACTTCGATTAGTCCTCCCAGCTAAGGTTTTTACAAAATTAAACTTCTTACACTCATATTTATTGTTTTCTTAATAAAGTCAAAATGGTTCATAATGCTCCGAGTAAAGAGTGCATTCCCTTCAACACCATCTTCCTTGGTCGCATCAAAACATTCTTTTATATTGGCCCTCGAGTGGCTGTATGGGTGCCTCTGGAGGGTAAGGAAGATCTTGCGAAATGTGGAAGAACTTCTACGCTATAATACTTCAAAGAATCTTGCAAGCTAAAGTTTCTATAAAGGTAGACTTTTTACTCTCATATTTATAGTTTTCTTTTAATTCTTAATAAAATCAAAATGGTTCCTAATGCTTTTGTTATATGGATAAAGAGTTCATTCCCTTCGACACCGTCTTCCTCAGTAGCATCAGGATGTTCTTCTATATTGGCTCTCTCGTGGTTGGATGGGCGCATCTTGAGGATCGTTGCTTTGCTTGACTCAACATAAGGGTCACACTCTTACTCTCTTCATAGTATGGGTGTGAAATTCTCTCCCACCACTTAAATTAGTCATCATTCTCAATGACTTTTCCGGGGCACAATTACATTGCAGATTGTGACATTCTCTCCAGCTTAATCTCAAAATCTTCCCGATTACGATCCAAACTCTAGACTACTAATGACTCGACTAGCTAGAACTGATTATGCTTCAGACAAGTATAAATTCACTAGGCACCTGACTTCCCTTTTGTCATAATGCTTATCTTACTGATGCCTCTCTTTCTTTTGACTTCTCTTTTGTCATATGGCACTACTCTTTCTTGGTCAGTTTTTGGGTGAACTTGCCTCAACTTAACTTTGACACTAATCTGGGCCAATCTACATACTTTTTGAGTGACACATAACGGTACACTCATAGGGTGTCGCTCACAAGCCAACCACGAGATTCCTCTTCGTGGTACCAACTCTTGTGGAAGCAGAGTCTAGACGACTTGCTAATTGACTTGTTGGAAAATAAACGTGCTTCAGACAAATACAAAAAACTCATGCACACTATCTATGGGCTATCTCACTTTCATACCTTTTTCTATTGTTCGTTCATCTTGGACCGGCCACCGAGACTTGCAACATAGACACGACAATTTAATATTGTCATAGCTGTGGGTGAGGCTGACACTTTGGCTCGATAGGAGCTCACTATACAATTATAGACTTTTCAAGGAAGCACGTTTAGAGATTTCACTTTGTTATTACGGTAAGTCATATCTCAACTCTCCTTTTCCTTTATCCAATCATTTAAATTTTGAGTTAGCATTTTCTATGTTACAAGAAATCTCTTAGAAGTATATCTCTTTTTCTTTTATCCAATTATTAGAATCAGATCTCCTTTTCTTTTATTCAATTATTTAGAGGAAATCACATTAGAATCAAATAGATATTAATTAGCATTATATGAGTTTCATTAAATTACTAGCTAAAAAATCTATTAAAAATTGGTCAACAGAATTAAACTACTAACCCATTGAACAAGAATATTTGTCAACAAAATTAAACTGCTAACACAATTAAAATTAAAAGAAAAAAGAAAAAAAAAAAAAAAAGGAAACACCAAGTGAAAGAGAAAAAGGGAAGATTTGGAAGTAAAAGGGAAAATTTTAATAGAATAAATTGAGAGAGTAAAAGGAAAGATTTGATGAATAGAAGAATTAAGTAATAGAGAAGGCCGAATTAAAAGATAAAACATAGTAAATACAGGGACGAAAAGGGAAAATTTAACCGGGTAGATACCCATAGAGTAAAAGAGAAGATTTGGTGAACATAATTAAAAGATAAAACTGAGAAAATATGAGAGCAAAAAAACTCTATCAAATTCGTTCATATAATAGTAACAATATCTCTCCAATAGAAAATGAGATCTTTAATGAAAATAGAATTATATATATATAACATTCCAATACTCTACTGATTCAAACTCTCTAATACTCGCATGAAATCTAACACAGACTAATGTAAAATTTAGAAAATTGAACTTGAAATTGATCGATTGACTTGGGTACAAAAAAAACAAAATCGAATTTTCATTAAGAATAAATTGGTGAACACCAACCGGTAAGTGACCTTACTATCAGTATGATTATATTTGATGGTGACATGTGCCCCGTGGTTCTACACGTGTCATGTATATTTGATTTGTGTGAATTGTTTATGTATCGTCATGACTATGACATAATAGATATATATTATGATATATGAATGGTACGTTAACGGTTATGGCATCATGTGTTAAATGATATGTTTGAGATAAGATATGAGAAGGATACAATAAATGTAATGTAACGATACGATAAGGTTATGTATAGAAAACGTTACGTTACGATAGGTTGATAAAATGACACGATAAGATTAGGTATGGAAAATGTTATGGTTATGATAGATTGATAAAACAATAGGAAAATGTTATGTATAGAGAAAATTATGGTTATGATAGGTTGATAAAATGATACGATAAGGTTACGTATAGAAAACGCTATGGTTATGATAGGTTGATAAAATGGTACGATAATGTGACATATAAAAAATATTATGGTTATGAAAGATTGATTGATAAGACGATACAATAAAGTTATATATAAGAAATGATGATATGGATATGGTAGATTGTTGGGAAACGATATGATTAACGTATGTTCATGAAATGATACCACAAGAATATGCGTATGGAACGATAGGACTACGAAATGTGTACGAAATGGTTAGGATATGGGGACGATGCATGTAGTTATATATATTATACTATAATATGAAAATGATATGATATATATTATGGTAAAATATGTTTGATGAATTGATATAGCTATGATATGATATGTTGAAGGCACACCTAGAATATACTATGTGAGTGTTATGATATATGATACGATATGATATGTGTATAATGTGAATTTTTATGTATGAAAATATGGAAACGTTTTGATATGATATATTTGTGGTATGAAATGATATGATTGACATGCAAGATGACGAACTAACATGAAATACAACCGCGACATACACATGAAAGTTGTGATAAACAATATGATAAACGATATGAGAAATGATATGACAAAATGATATGATATGAAGTAAGAGGCTAGTGAAGTTGTACTAAATAATAATAAAAATGGAAAAATGTTGAGACCTTGTGCATTATTGTGTATTCATGCACTGGGGAATACCCATATTCCTTCGTGGTAGTATAGACACGTACACTATTAAGAGATATTAAGAAGCGGTAAATGAGAGAAATGGAGAGAATCATAAATAATGAAATGAGATCTATAAAAAAGAATAAGACTTTAATGATTTTTCTAAAGGGCAACATTTATTACATGTTCTTAGCTACGTGTATTGGGTATATATATGAATTGTGTTTAATTAGATGTATGGGTTTCAAATCATAAATGGTAGTCGGGAATGTCCCAATTTACCTCTAAATACATATTTTGACATTTGGTGGAAGAGGTAGAAAAACAATTTAGCATCATTTTCTAATAATACAAAGTTCTCTACTCTCAAGAGTTTTACCAAATTTATCTGTCACTAACAGCCAGTAACGGTTCCTCTAACATGGCTGCACAAAGCTTTGGCTGCTCCATTCTTGTAACTCAGCTTTACATCTTCCAACCTTATTCCCACACATGGAAACTTTGGGCTACAATCGAATGTCATGGCGAATCTAGTGGCGGCTGTCCCACGAATGTCTTGATATGTCACATCACTAACTTTAATTCCCGAAGCCTATTCCATTAGAAGAACGAAAATGAAATTTATTGTTTAAACATAATGTTTTTCTTTTAATGCATACAAATATTGAAATGTACCTGGCCAGGGCAATTTTTATTGTAAGGACAGTAATTTTGATCGATTATGATGGGATTCTTGACATTGGTCATCTTGAGATGTTGAAAACGAATGTTTCTTGCAAACCCACTGCTTGGCCTTCCCCAACTTTTTATTCTCACTCCATTTTGAGTGTTTGTAAATCTACAAGATTTTACTGTCACGTTTTGAACTCCATCCTCCTTCAACGCTTTTCCTAAACTCCCGATGCTGCATCATCCAATAAAATAGTGAGTGTTAAGAGATCTCGCAATCTTTTTAAGATACGTAGGCTACTCCTCTCGTTGTCAATTGGTTTTGTTTTTCAAGTTAAAAGAAACTTAACAAGTACCTAATTCCATGGCCAGGTCCACAAGCAACATTCTCAATCCACAAGTTGGAGGTGCCGGGGCCTATTGAGATGCAGTCGTCGCCAGTGCTGATATCTGAATTGAGAATGGTGACATGAGATGATAGCCCTACGTGAATGCCATCCGTGTTGGGACTATTACCCGAAGCGGAGACCTTTAGTCCTTCCATTTTCACATTGTGGCATTCATTCACTACTATGTGAAAAATCTGGCTATTTAACGAGGTTAATCCACTTATCAAAATGTTTTTCGAATCGGTAAATTCCAGCGACTGCCCATACACAAAACAAAGTATATGATACGTACAACCTTTGTTAAAAAAAATAAAGGAATTTAATTACAGCTCAAAAGGATGAGTGTACCGTGGCTCCACGAGGACAGGTTTTGGCAGAACGTTTGCAAGCCCACAATCCAGCTCCTTGACCATCAAGAGTGCCACCAAAGATGGAAACTCCATTAACAAGGTGAAAAATGATCCAATTTGGAGAGTTGGCATTAACATGGAAGTCGGAAGGAGCCACGAGAGTGCCATCGATGTGTATGTCGATGGCGTCGCTTCTGCATGGCCCGTTGAAAGTTGCATGGCGGAGATAGAATCTACCATTTGGGACGTAAATGGACGAGGACGTAGAAGAGGTACAAGCACGCGCCCATGCTGCTTGGAAGGCCTTGGACGAGTCTGTTTTGGCGTCGGGTTTGGCTCCGAAATTGACGACGTTGAGTGTCTCGGAAGCAGCAAAGGGTGAGTTGAAGAAGATGACGAGTTGCAATGAGAGAAGAAAGGAGGTTGTTCGAGGGTCCATCGTGATTGTGTTGGTTTCTACAACTGGGATGAATTTGGGGGTTTATATAGGGAGAAGAAAGTTCATAAAATGAGTAAAACATGTTTGGAAATTAGGATGGGACGTATTTTCATTCACACTTGTTTTAAAGAGTCGTGACATCATAAATATTAATAAATTAAAAATTAAAAATATATTTTAAATGAATAAATAAATACGTATAGTTTTAAAATATTTTTTGAAAAATGAAATAATAATAAATAAAAAAAGTAGGACTTGGATTGGTTAGGTATAATTGTCGGGTAGAAAGGTAAATTGAGGAAAATAGGGGAAAAGAGTTTGGAGAGAAGAAGCGGAGGATAAAACGGAGAAGAAAACGGCGGGTTCATAGCCAACACCCTCTCCCCCCAACTTCACAATTTCAATGCTTTTCCCTATTTCCATCCTCCACTTTCATCGCCCTTTCCTTCCAAAATTCACACAAATCTTCTCTTCTTTTCTAAAACTCGTTTTATTAGCTTCTCCAAACAAAAAATAAAAAAACATTTAATATCGTGAGCACGAGCCACAACAACCGGCTCAACTCGACTTCGATGATTGAATGAGTTGATGTTTGTCACAATTTTTTTTTAGGTATCACATGTTGCATGTCCATGCTTTGTGGGATAATATTGGTTTGATCCCAAGACTTGCAAAGTTAATATTTGAAAAATATAAAGAGAGGTCGATAGAGAGTAGAATCAGAGAGGAGAACCACTAATAGTTTGGTGTTGAGAAATAACCATGAGTTGTGGGATAGAGACTCAAGGTAGAGGCTTCAAAAATTAGGGCGATGAGTATTTTGAGAAAAGAGCCAGAGGCACAAAGAGAGAGGGTTTGATGGTAGTTGTGAAGAAGGAAGGGTGGACGTGGTGGCACTCAGAGCAATAGAGGAAGAAGAGGGCAGTAACTGAGAGTGCGGACTCTGGGCTGTATTATAGATGAAGAAAGAAAGAGAGGGGCGAAGATAGAGTGAGATTTGCGCCTTGTGGACTGATTTTCTATCGAGCAGATGAGCATGAGTAAAAATAACTTGAGCATATTTTAACTGACTAATAAGAGACCATCATGAGTGGGTGAAAAGCCACAATGATAGATCCATAGACAACGATCGTGTTCACAACACCATCATTGCTAGGAGTGGAGGCCGGTGATGGAACAATAGGCACAGTTGGTGGAGAAGTTGCCAACGCCATAGCAAGTGGTGAAGTTCTAATAGATGGAGAGGGAGCCACGTCCCCAGAGCAAGGGACGAAGATGGTGTTAAAGCCGAAAGAGTCACCACAGTAGGAGAAGGAGCCAATTTTGGCAAGGAGGGCGACGACGACTTGGTTGGCGAAGAGGCCAGTGTGGCGCCCGAATTCTGAAGGTAAATCTCGGTAGAAGGTCGATTAACTTGTCGAGACTCTGTATATTTTTTATGAGAACACTGATGAGGATCTTGAGGTTTTGGTTTCTGTGAATGATGAAAGACCGTTTAGGAAGAAAATGAAAGAGGCTATGTTGGCTAAGGAAAATCAATTTTGTTGGAGAACATGAAGTCGTATGTACATAATATGACGAAAGATGGGTCTGCGAAGGATGATTTGGAGGCCAAAAGATATCGATAAGACTTCCTTATATTGTACTCAAAGTACTTATGACATGATTATAATTGAGAAAATACTTACATTTACTTTAGGGTAATATGTGATAGGATTCAAATATAATTAGGACTATTAATGAACCATGCACTAACCTAGGACCATGCAAGGCCATACCCTACATATTCTCAGATTTCTAGTCACTATGCTATTACACTCTAAGCGACCATGACCTCTCATTATGTAGTGCATTACAAGGCTCTTGATTCCTCTTCCGAGTAGGATGCCCTGTGTCACAACTTAACAGTAGTTGTGCCTCCAAGTAAGTCATCTAGGACGATGATTAGTTTAAATGCGAGAGAATGTCACAACCTAACTATGAAGAAAGTAGGCTTTGACCCTCACATTGCGACAAGAGAAGCGGCGACCCTCAAGTGGCTCCCATTGACCATACGAGGGCTTAGACGAGTGCCATAATGTAACCAAAGAGGATGGTGCATCTTCTAACACACCACAGAGAGTGGGCATTGAAGAGAAGTTGGAGGCATAAACAAGATAGTGGGAAAGAGTGGGAAAGAGTGGCAAAGATTGGCTTGTTGCAAGGCTAGGTAAGGCACCAAATCTTAACCTCAAAAGTTGATGTTCTAGAAGGAATTTGGTCATGCCGTTTTGGAGTTAAATTTGTCCATATGAAATAAGAATGCTCGCCAAATTGTGCCAACCAGACAACGGACGAATGCTCCACGAAACCATACGCCCGTTTGCCAAAATCACTTCTACTCCAGAAGTATTGGAAATGCGTCAAAATGTACTATAGGGGGAGACACGGTGTCAGCTCCCCACCACCCCTAGGCCTTGTGTTCTAACTGAGCTTCCCTGTGGTATATGCGTGTGTCATAGTTAGGGCGAATTCCTTTGAAATGGATTTTTTAAGGACATTACTGAGCGACATGGGTATGCCAGTATTGCGCCCCAATCTAAGCGTCATAGGTTGAATTATACACTTGCTATGCGGTTCGATATCCGTAAATGATATGACATGAGTACGATAGAGCCAATACCTCGATAGAAATTGGATTGATGAATATTTAAGATGTCTCGATGAGATGAGTGATACATGGGCTCAGTCTTGATGACATGAACGAGTGAGTTGTGATGGTCGACGACACTCTGAGACTTAGAATGGCCTCAAGACATATGGGGCATGTCCATTGAGAATCAATAAGCTTGACTTGGTAAAAATAGTTATTCTTTGAATACGTTTAAGAAAATTGTTACTATTTAATTAGGAATAAATTTGAGGAGACTAGTTAAGCTTTGTCAGCTATAAATACTCAATGCTATTTTCACAACAAGAAAAGAATTAACAAGCATAAGTGCTTAAGTTTCCTCGATTAAAAAATCTCTCTCGGCTCAAGTTGTTCTTCCACTTCATTATTTGTTTTGACATATTTTAATCGTGGGTTATTTTCAACATTTGGTATGAGAGTTATGATGCCAAAACAAATGTTGTCACCATTCAAATTTTCTGGTGAGATGTGACAGCGATAAGGAGTGGAAAGGAGGAGGGTGTAACACAAAATACCCGTTACTCACGAAGAATAACTACACAACATGGTTGATAAAGATGCGTGTTAACTTATAGGCAGAAGGCGTGTGGGACGCCGTCGAGCATGGTGACGTTGAGGAGTGTAAGGACAAGTTGACTCTTGCCGCTATCTACCAAGCAGTCCCAAAGGACGTCCTTCTCATGTTGACAGAGAAGGACTCGGCAAAGGCAGCGTGTGAGACGCTGCAAACAATGCATGTTGGTGTGGAACATGTCAAGGAAGTAAAGGTGCAAATCTTGAAGAGTGAGTTTGAGGCTATTCGCATGAAGGATGGTGAGTCAATAGAAGACTTTGTCATGAAGTTGACAACGATCTTTAGTAGCATCCATTCACTAGGCGACGTTGTAGAGGAGATTTGCATCATCAAGAAGTTCCTCCGAGCTATTACCCCAAGATTCATGCAGATTGTCACCTCCATCGAGCAGTTCAGCGACCTCAAAAACATGTCGGTTGAGGGTTTGTCTTAAGGTCCATGAGGAGAGACTTCGTGGCTACAAAGAAAAAGAGGAGGAGAAATACCTCTTACTCACACATGAGGAGTGGGTCGCATGGACGAAAAAGAAAGATGCAAATGACTCTTCTTTTTCAGGTATGAGTGGACTTGACAACCATAACAAAGAAAAAAAAGGTCGTGGATGTGGCCGCGGACGTGGTGGCAAAAGAAGTCGTGACAATACCTCACAAACTCATTAAAATGCCAACCCTTGGAAGGACAAGAGTATGATCAAGTGTTAATCTTGTAGAAAATATGTGCATTATGCGGCAGAGTGCCACAACAAGAAGCTTGATGAGGAGGAAAACCTCATGTTCTCAGATGATGAAGAGCCTACATTGATGTTGGCGAGAAAATGCCCAACATGTTGATGCTCAATGAAGAGAAGGTTATGATGTTCAATGAAGAGAAGTTATGATGAACCCCTTTATAGATGGAGAAGACCAAGTGGAGACAAGTATGTGGTACCTAGACAATGGAACGAGTAACCACATGACCGGAGATCGAGAAAAGTTTGAGGACCTTTATGAGAAGTTCACTGGAAACGCCAACCTTTGCGATGGATCAATTGTACCGATCTAAGGTAAAAGATCTATCTTGTTCCAGTGTAAGAACAACGATCAACGTCTATTGACCATGGCAATATTGTTAGCCTTAGTCAAATGACAAAAGAAGGTAGCAGAGTGGAGGTAGTCAGTCCATTCCTCAAGGCATATGACAAAAATGGAGCCCTATTGATGAAGGTAAAACGGTTGTGAAACCGCCCGTATAAGATACTATTGAAAGACCATCAACATCTTTCAAAAGTATCCATTGACGTTGACAACAATAAAGTGAAGAAGAAACTAATGGGTCAGGAGAAAAAAAACCGACAAACATAGCTAAGAAGAAACCAGAGGCTACTACAATCAGTGAAGAGAAACCTAGATGGCGTATTTCATCATACTTGTCATCTCAACCACATAGGCCTAGAGGAAGGCCACCAGAGTGTAAGAAAAATGGGTCATCAAACTTATCCTCTCAACCACAGAAGGCTAGAGGCATGTCTAAAAAGAAGGTTGAAAGACAAAGGATTGCCCTACAAGATGAAGAAATCCATGCACTTGAGAGAGGTGCATGTTGTGGAATTAAAACTTCTTGGGAAGAATGCAGAGTTGATCAGGACCCAACAATGTTAATACTATAGAACAATATTCAAATGTTCTCATGAAAAGACTCATGAGATGTATGCTAGTTTCACATCAACAAAAAGGATTAGTAAGCATTAATGCTTAAGTTTCCTCTATTCAAAAAGCTCTCTCCTCTCAAGTTGTTATTCCACTTCAGTTATTTGTTTCGACATATTTCGATCGTAGGTCATTTCCAACATAGATGAGATGCAATTTTGCTTTAAGATACCTTAACCCTGAGTAGAGGCCAGATCGAATTGAATGACTTGGACTAGTGTAGAGGCAAGTTGGTTGTGTCAAAGACGATTGAACATACACATGCAGGCGAGATGTGTAGTCGAGCAAGCTTAGATTTTTCGCAAGAAATGTTCGATTTTCAAAGACAAACCTCACTGAGGTCCAATAAAGCCACAAAGTCGGGCGAAAATGTAGATGGGGATTGAATTCTCCTTAAGCCTGGTCATGAGTATGTCAAGATCACAAAGTCGCACAGTTGAAAAAGTACAACTGTGAAAGTTGGTATCAAAGCCACACTTTGTGTGTCTAGTCGGACAAGATAGTCAGAGAAATGGACCCAAGAGTTGATTAAAGACATTACAAGTGTGTGAGAGTGCAGAGCAGGCAGGACAGTTGCAGATCAAAATTAAAATCAGTTGTGAGTTAAAGTCAAGACTACTCGAAATTCATTAGTGTCATGTCGACACCTTATTGTGGGGAGATCTACCTATTAAAGCAAGAACCAAACTTATTTTCCAAGGGCTTGGGGTTTCGATGTTGGCAATAGATGAGACTGAAGGCACACTAGGTCGGGTGTCTTCCAAAGAACCATTCGCGTGAGAGGAATAATGCCAATGATTGTAAGAAAAGAAGTCGGGGGTCAGTTGAGACATGCATTGGCCAAGTGCCAAGTTGAGCACAATGCAAGTCCTTATCGGGGGGATGACCTTACTATATAAAGGCATCCAAATTTGAATGGACGAGAGCTCGATCGAACGAGTTGCTCACTCCGTGAATGTGCCCTAAGGTGCGATCACACATCTATTCATTGAGCCACTGTCTTGTACCAAAGGTGGTGGTTTAACAAGAGTTGTTAAGAGAAGTATCCGCTCGAGAAGTGAGCATCAACTTAAAGTGAAGCTACAAGCAATACTAGAGGATTATCAGGGCAACGTTGCCACATGATGCTGACCAGCTAATAGTTGGCTGAAGTGTAGCTCCAACATGGGGTTGTGTTACAAGCTTTCAAACATCGCTATTATAAGGGTTAGTGCCACGATGAGAAAATACTGTGGTTGGCTTGCGAGCCTTACCCCAAGGGGTGAACTGTTGTGTGTGATTCAGAGAATATGACGAGGGTGGCCAGGATGGCCAAAGTTGGGGTGCGCTCTCTCTAGTCTAGGTGAGTATATGCCAAAACTAGTTAGTTTATCGTAGTTTATCTAGTGAGTCCTGAGTCGAGTCTGCAAAAGGGTGAGAGAGGCCCAAAAAAGGGATAGCCCACAACCATAGTGCAGTTGTTTTTTCGTGCTTATGTTGCGATTCTCGAAGACAGAGGGAAGGTTCGTCAGTGGGATAACTTATAAGTAGTGTGCAGTTTTCATATTTAGTCTGTAGCACGTATTTCCAGTAGGTTTGTCAACAGCCAGTCCAAAGTTGGATCGTCATCAAGAACCATACCAAGATAAAGGGGGGAAGAGTGTCACAATCCATGGAGTGTTTGAAGTATGTCATCGAGGACGATGACTAGTTTAAGTGGGGGAGAATATCACAACCTAACTATTAAGAGAGTAGGTTGTAACCCTCACGTTGCGACAAGAGAAGCGGCGACCCTGAAGTGGTGCCCATCTGGTAAGGCGAGGGCCTAGACGAGTGCATGATACGACCAAGGAGGATGGTGCATCATCTAACACACCACACAGGTATGATATCAATCCCTAACGTAACACATAGTGGTCATTGAAGAAAAATCTACTATCCACGAGAAGGTATGAAATCAATCCCTAACTCTACCCTATATGTAACACCCAACAAATGAAGAGAATTAGCTCCAATGAGAATAAGCCACCCATGTACGACCCAAAGGACCCAAGAAAAGAAACTAAAGGATTAAGCAAGGTAAAGGGGCTTAAGCAAGTCATTCCTATACCATAACAAGAAATTTTAAGGAGTTATGGCCTTTGGAAAAGGATTGGAAATGAAAAAGTAAGCTAAAAAGACGAAAAAATCATTTTCAAATTTTTAAGGAACTTTCCCAATTTTTAATTCCTTATCTAGGAAGAATTTCAAGATTTTTAAGAAAGAAAAAATAACCACCTAAGGGATGAAGGATTTTTAAAAGAATTATGGTTATTTCCAGGAAAAATAATAAAATATTTGGAAAGTGACAAATTATCAAAATACCCCTAGAAGAATGGATAATTACAGAAATGCCACTCTGATCAGGATTAGAGTATCTCGCGACCATCTGCAAAAAAATTTCTCGAAACTCAAATCTCAGTTGTTGGATCTCCTCTACAATTGGATGTGATCTAGAACATGCACAGATCATCAAATCCAACGACTAGTATTCAAAACTATGGTCGGTAAGGCTCCGATTAGAGCTGATACTTTTGACGAATTATCTAGGAAGTTCAATCTTCAAATTACGAAGATTCTGGAGCTCTCAATTTTGATTTAAGCTCCTCTTATAAAGTCTGAAGTTGGGGCAACAATATGGAACAAGAATCGGGCAAGGTTGAGCTCCTAATCGAAGGTAATAAGCGTTTAGATTTTGGGTCTCCTACTCTCTAGTTTCTTCTTAATTCGAGTGAAATTTTCTATCATTTCTCTTCTAACTTGTTCCTACAGTTTATAAACAAGATTACCCACAAGTTCTATGAAGGAGTAGAGTGCTGAAAGTGCCCAAAAACCATTCCCCTCTATTAGAAATTTTAATATCTTCTTTTGATAGAAAACTAAACTCTTTATAGATTCTAGAATGAATAATAGAATCATTTTTTTTTTATAGTTTTCTAAAAAATAATAGATAATATAATCTCGTTTTGTTATTTTTTCTTTTATTAGAAAGTTATAATAATAATAAACCTTTATTTTGTTTTGCCTTTTCTTTTTTTATCTAGTCTTATATTTGATCGACCCAAATTTATAAATCTAATAAAATTGAAATGTTCGCGGGCGAATATTTCCTCTTTTTATATGTGTTTCGGTTCTCGGGTTAGTTAGCCCATGAACCGACTTCTCATAATAAATGGATTGGTCTTGGGTTCCTTACGCCATCCTACCCAATGAATTATTAGGATTCCTTTTCAATAGAATATTATGTATTCACGGGTTCCCTCGTTCCCATCGCCTCTCGATTAATGGTTAGGTCTTTATTCTATAATGGAGTCCTTAATCAAACTAAAATTTGTTCTTGAATCAATCTTCTCAGTCTTTATTGTCTTGGGGCTCTTGGCTTTTTTGTTCTATTCTATGAACAGATTTATCTAATTATGAATCCATCAGTCTTAATGCTTTATTACACTACTTTTTATGAGATGACCCATCGACCTTACATATTGGAATCATATATCATTCATATTCTTTTTCTCTCTTTCTTTCACCCTTCTATTTATCCGCATACTTTTATTGCTTCACAACTCATAATCGGATTTTTTTTTATGCAAAAAAGATTTCAGTTGCTACAATGATATGACCAATATAACATATCTTGACTGGTTGGTTTTTTAGATCCAGATAATGCGAAGCGATGAGTTGGTTATTAGTTTTATAATTATTAGTTCAGATTATATATGGGCTGATCCTTCTTTTTGGTTTTAATCCTAACCTTAAAAAAACCCACGAGTCGCACACTAAGCATAGCAATTTTCTAAAATGATTAATTTCATTTTTATTTAACCTTATAGAATTGCTCATTTTTTATTTAAACGAAAAAGACTGATTTGTCATTTCTTGGTCGATCATTGACTAAAACGTAAACACAAGTTGAGTAAGGGCTTATTATTGCTCGTCTACAAATATCCAAATTTTTATGCCTAATACCCCATAGATAGTTCGAACTGGATAGCAACAATAATCAATTTTAGCTCGAATGGTTTGTAGAGGAACCCTTCCTTCTCTGATCCATTCGACACGTGCAATTTCTTTTCCGTCTATACGTCCGGCAATTTGTACTTGAATTCCCTTTGTACCCGCCTGTTCAGTTAATTCAATAGCTTTTTTCATTGCTT
>NW_019272062.1:715864-721577 GCF_002738345.1 Cucurbita maxima
AATATACATTTATTTATGATAATAAAATGTAATAAATCCTTTTTTTTTTTACAACAAAACCTTATTCAAATAATAATATTGCAAATTTTCAATCAATTAAACCTTTTTAAGGATTTCTTATGAGTCCTTGGTACTCGAAGAAGTATGAAACTCGTGAATCCATTCTATGAAGAAATTGAAAAATGGAGATTCTTAATTATTCGTAATTAATGATTTCTTAATTGATTTTATAGAAATTCAAAAATCTCTCTCTCGATCTCGATATAGATATTATATAGAAAATATCTATATATAGAGAAATAAATATTGCACTCATAGAAAAAAAAATGTTATATGATCCAATATATACAATAAAATATGGGTTTAAATAAATAGAAGTATTCCCAAGACTTTTTCAAAAACTACCCATGCCATAAGAGTATAGATTACTATGGACCAACTAAACCAATGACTATACATGATTCCATAAATGAATCAATTACATACCAGTTGCACGAAATTAGAGGTTATGGTAAAACTTCGTTTAAAACGATGTGGTAGAAAGCAACGTGCGACTTGAAGGACATGATCTACTGTGGATTCTTATACCCACCATTTTATATTATATAGGAATGAAGATGCTCTTGACTCGACATCGTTTGTTCTGTTCCACTAGAGCTCTAATTTTTTGAGGGTTTTGATGTAAATAGTACATGATGGAGCTCGAGTAGAAAGTATTGATTCATTTATCAAGGGCAGAGATCTAGGGTTAGTGTCAATCAATAAGTTAAAACAACTTCGTAAGTATATGTTCGGTATAGAAATCGAAAGGATCCAATTCGACCAAGTTTCAAATTCAAACGTCAAATTTGATCAAAAGTGTATCACATGAGAATCCATTATTTATATATTTATATGATTCTTTGATAAAAATCAATCATAAAAAATGGTATGTTGCTGCCATTTTGAAACGATTAAAGATCACCGAAGTAATGTCTAAACCCAATGATTAAAGGCAAGGATAAAGGATCCCCTCAACAAGTAAAAATCTTTTTCAATTGTCTCAATAACTAAACTAGATCAGAATGAAGAATTGAAATAGATTCTAAAGGAGACAGGCAAAAATTAAGGGGTTAGAGACCGCTCAATAAATGAAATGCTTAAGCTTAAGGGTTGTTTTCCTTTGAGTGAGAGTTATACAACTTGAGTTATGAGGATAAGAATGCGTTTTTTTTTTTTCAAAAAAGAATAAAAAATAAACAAAAGAATCAGAAAAAAGTATTTAAATCATAGTCTAATTGATTTCATAATCTATGAATCCATTTGACATTAATTAGAATTCTATACATGACTTTGAATTTCCTCGAGCCGTACGAGGAGAAAACTTCTTATACGGTTCTGGGGGGGGTATTGTTAATTTACATCTATCCCAATGAGCCGTTTATCGAATCATTGCAATTGATGTTCGAGCCCGAAGAGAAGGAAGAGATCTTCGTAAAGTGGGTTTTTATGATCCGATAAAGAATCAAACCTATTTAAATGTTCCTGCTATTCTATATTTCCTTGAAAAGGGTGCTCAACCTACAGGAACTGTTCATGATATTTTAAAGAAGGCAGGGGTTTTTACAGAACTTCACCTTAATCAATAACCGAAATTCCATTAATGAAATAAAAAAAAGAGGGTGTGGATAACTTGTATATAGCTTTGGCTAACCTTTTCTTTATTATTTCCCCCCTCTCTTGTTTTATTCATACTACACTTATTACCTTAAAATTCCGTCTTCGATAACGACAAAAATATATTTTTTTTTTTTTTTAGTGATAGAAATTGATCTAAGATGAATAGAAAAAAGATCAATCAAGTGACTAAATGAACTAATTGGTTCTATAGGATATACTATAAATAAAAATTAGTACATTCCCCCATCGATGGGGTTATTTTGTTGCAATTCTATGAACAAATAAAAAAAAAGGGGGGATTCCGTTTTTTTAGTTATTTATATTTATGGATTGAATAAACCCGATATATTTTTTTCTACTTCTTCCTTAATTTTGTCTTTCGCCTATATCTTTTATGTCTATCTATGTTGATTATCTCTATAGTGCCAATCCAAGTCCGTAGTTTTTTGAATTCTTTTCTCTTATTTTAATCTAATTTATTAGAATATTTTCTCTTATTATATTTTGTTATCTTTATCTATTTAAATAAAAAAATAAATATATTTATTCAATTCAAATTGTTATTTCCATGTGGTTTTTATTTTCTTTTGTTTTCTCCATTGTAGTCGGTTTTCACTATTCACATTCATATTGACAACAGTGTATCAAACAAATATAATCCGATCGTGTATAAATGAAGCTAGTTATCTCCGTTTCAGGACCTTTGCTTTTCACGCACATGATGGTCTCATTGTATTTTCTGTGATACAAAAAGTTACTTTTGTGTGATATAAGAAGTTTTTTTTATTTGGAATATTTTGATTACGTGGCCAAATCGTTGATGCAAATAATATCCAAATACCAAATTTTCCCCCTATATACCCTCTGTAAAGTAAAAGAAGCTCTTGGGAAGATCAAAGAAAGAACCTGTTCTTGCTCCGTAAAGAATTCTTCCAATAATTGCGAATTTAACCTTTTAAAAAGAACGCGTACAGTACTTTTGTGTTTACGAGCCAAAGTTTTAAGACAAGAAAGGCGAAGTATATACTGGATTCGATACAAATTCTTTTTTTTTGAGGATCCTCTGTAATAATGAGAAAGATTTCTGGATATACGCACAAATCGATCAATAATAGAAAAATCCGACGAATCGATCCAGGTCGGCTTACTAATGGGATGCCCTAACACATTACAAAATTTCGCTTTAGCCAATGATCCAAGCAGAGTAATAATAGGAACTAGTGTATCGATTTTCTTGGTAGCATTATCTATTAGAAATGAATTTTCTAGCATCTGACTCCATACCACTGAAGGATTTAATCGCACACTTGAAATATAGCCCAAAAAGTCAAGAGAACGCTTGGATAATTGGTTTATATGGATCCTTTCTGGTTGTGACCACACATAAAAATGACATTGCCATAAATTAACAAGGTAATATTTCCACTTATTCATCAGAAGTGGCGTATCTTTTGAAACCAGAATCAATTTTCCTTGATATCTAACATAATGTATGAAAGGATCCTTGAAGACCCGTAAGATAGCCGAAAAATAATTAGCAAACACTTTGACAAGATGTTCGATTTTTCCATAGAAATATATTCGTTCAAAAAGGCCCCTATAAGAAGTTAATCGTATATGAGAAGATTGGTTACGTAGAAAAAGGAAAATGGATTCGTATTCACATACATAAGAATTGTATAGGAACAAGACTAATCTTTGATTTCTTTTTGAAAAAAAAGAAATCAATTTTTTTGAAGTACTAAGACTATTCCAATTACAATACTCGTGAAAAAAGAACCGTAATAAATGAAAAGAAGAGGCATCTTTCACCCAGGAGCGAAGGATTTGAACTAAAATTTCCAGATGAAGGGGATAGGGGATTAATACATCTGACACATAATTTAAATGTGGTAATTTATCCTCTAAAAAAGGAAATATTGAATGACTTGATCGTAAATTATAAGATTTTGCGATTTCTTCTTCCTCTAAGGAAGATACTAATCTTAGGGAAAATGGAATTTCCACAATGACTGCAAACCCTTCGGATAGCATTTGAGAATACAAATTTTTTTTGTACCCCAAAAATGGATTTTTGTCATAATTAGTGGAAAAAAAAAAATGATTCTGGTGATACATTCGAGTAATTAAATGTTTTACCATTAGTAAACTGGATTTTTTGTCATAACCAGAATTTTCCAAAAAAATGGATCCATTTAAAAAATGATCATGAGAAAATGCATAAATATACTCCCGAAAGATAAGTGGGTATAGGAAGTCACGTTGCCGAGATTTCTGAAGTTCTAAATATCCTTGAAATTCCTCCATTTAAAATTTGATTTGAACTGGGGATACTATAATGGATTTATTACGTTATCAAATGATACATAGTGCGATACAGTCAAAACAAGGTATTACAGTAAAAATAATAATAGATACCCTGTAAATAGGTAAGACTTATCAACGGACTCTCTATCCTCTCTTTTCTTTTGCCATCTAATGGGTTTTTATTTTAGGATAAAAAAGATGATTAGAAATCCTTTATTTTTTCAACCCAATCGCTCTTTTGATTTTGGAAAAAAATTCTTTATCAATATACTGCTTCTTCTACACATTCCCCTCTACCCCATAATGTAGAGTAACTAATAGTTAGGACTTAGAAAAAAATCAATAACTCACTCATAAGAAAAGTCCTTCCCGCATCAAGCACTAATATAGTTTTAACGTCTAATTAGATCGGGTAATCATTCGAATTAAGAACATAAGCCCGTTACTTTTTATTTCTCTATAATTGGAGCATAGGGCTCTATCCATTTATTCATTCGACCCACCCCACTTGACTTTACTTTTTTTTTCCGCATCAAGAATTCAAACAAGGTTTGGCCTAATCTAGTAAGGTAAAAATATTACTAGAATTTTTCATTGATACGACATGCTGCTTTTTCCATTCATTCCTTTCAGGATCAGTCGCGGTCTTACAAACTCTACCGATAGTATGGACGAATCTGTTTCTTCATAGAAATGTGTAAAAGATGCTAGCCGCACTTAAAAGCCGAGTACTCTACCATTGAGTTAGCAACCCCAAAAATAGAAAAAATTTTTCTGTGTAGATACAATCAGAATCAAAATAACAAAAGAAATTAAATTACACCACGTAATCAAAATATTCCAAATAAAAAAAACTTCTTATATCACACAAAAGTAACTTTTTGTATCACAGAAAATACAATGAGACCATCATGTGCGTGAAAAGCAAAGGTCCTGAAACGGAGATAACTAGCTTCATTTATACACGATCGGATTATATTTGTTTGATACACTGTTGTCAATATGAATGTGAATAGTGAAAACCGACTACAATGGAGAAAACAAAAGAAAATAAAAACCACATGGAAATAACAATTTGAATTGAATAAATATATTTATTTTTTTATTTAAATAGATAAAGATAACAAAATATAATAAGAGAAAATATTCTAATAAATTAGATTAAAATAAGAGAAAAGAATTCAAAAAACTACGGACTTGGATTGGCACTATAGAGATAATCAACATAGATAGACATAAAAGATATAGGCGAAAGACAAAATTAAGGAAGAAGTAGAAAAAAATATATCGGGTTTATTCAATCCATAAATATAAATAACTAAAAAAACGGAATCCCCCCTTTTTTTTTATTTGTTCATAGAATTGCAACAAAATAACCCCATCGATGGGGGAATGTACTAATTTTTATTTATAGTATATCCTATAGAACCAATTAGTTCATTTAGTCACTTGATTGATCTTTTTTCTATTCATCTTAGATCAATTTCTATCACTAAAAAAAAAAAAAAATATATTTTTGTCGTTATCGAAGACGGAATTTTAAGGTAATAAGTGTAGTATGAATAAAACAAGAGAGGGGGGAAATAATAAAGAAAAGGTTAGCCAAAGCTATATACAAGTTATCCACACCCTCTTTTTTTTATTTCATTAATGGAATTTCGGTTATTGATTAAGGTGAAGTTCTGTAAAAACCCCTGCCTTCTTTAAAATATCATGAACAGTTCCTGTAGGTTGAGCACCCTTTTCA
>NW_019272062.1:727424-729930 GCF_002738345.1 Cucurbita maxima
TGGTTTAGAAAAAAAACAAGAAAAAAATTCTCATATCGAATTCAAAGTGCCATGCTATTATTACTTAATATTCATATTTTCTATGGCGAAGGCATAGTTTTTCTTTTTTGTCTAAAAAAAAACTCATTGGCGCCGAGCGTGAGGGAATGCTAGACGTTTGGTAATTTCTCCTCCGACCAGAATAAAAGATCCCATTGAAGCGGCTAATCCCATGCATATTGTATGTATATCTGGTTTCACAAATTGCATAGTATCATAAATAGCTATTCCGGCTATTACCCCTCCACCGGGAGAGTTTATAAATAAATACTGATCTTTGTTCTCATCCTCTATACTGAGATATATCATAAGACCAATAATTTGATTCGAGATCTCGCTCTCAACGTCTTGGCCTAAAAAAAGTAATCTTTGTCGATAAAGTCGGTTGATTAGGATAAAATTGTATCCCTTAAGAACCGTACGGGCACCTTTTGATGCATACGGTTCAAAAAAAATAGCGAAAAAAAGAATCAATGTTTAGATTGTACCCTTCTTTAGAGGACTCTTTCTAACTTTTAATGAAGGGGCTTTTTCTTCCCTTCCATTTTTCAAGAAAGATGAGTTTTGTCCTTTGGCCCGCGGTCGTTTATCTATACTAGAAATTTCAATAAATAAAAAAACAATTCATTAAATTTTCAATTTATCGAACTAACTTTTCATTGATGTATTGTTTCATCGAGATCAAATTGCAATTGCGATGTCATTTTCTTGTTCCCGAATGGTCTTCTTCAATTCTTTTAGGTTTATGCTCTACTCCGAGTAAAGATCTGCCCGATTTGGATTTGCACATATAGGACAAATGCCCCAATAGCATGTCTTTTTGCTACGACTTCTTTTTTTTTTTTCAATTTACTTCATGCTTGTAAACAAATATTCAACCAACGTATTCATCATATTACTCCATTAATTAACAGTTTTCTATCAATCCTATTTATAAATAGAATATGATACAAGTAGTAATCATAGAATAGATAGATTCCAAATTTCCAAATTGGGTTTTTTCTAAGCGGAGCCTGGATACTTCATTTTATTAGTACAACCGAGAAAACCATAAATTATTCTAATTGATAATATTAATCTGGATACCCCCCAAAAAATAGATCTAATTCCACTTCACGCTCCAAATTTTTGATAATGAAATCAATAATGAAATCAATCCGTCTTGGGCGAAAGAGAGGATACCTCGATCGGGGAAGAGAACGGGGAAATACCATATGACCCAATATATCTGACAAGTCGCACTATAGGTCAACCCACGATGCATCTTCATCTCCAGGACTTCGAAAAGGGACTTTTGGAATACCAACAGGCATTAAAGCAAACAAAAAAGAATTAAGTACTATAGCTCACTTTGATGTGGAAGCGTAACAACGGGTTTATTGTCTTAATAAATAAGATCGGCCTTTCTTTATCATATTTTATCTTTTAGCATATTTTATACATAGATTGAATAAGTTCATAAAAAAGGAAAACAGAAGGAATAAAGGAAAATTCTTCCGAATAGGTTTTTGAATGATGAACAAATATGTATACATTCACTCATAAAAAATAGGATCAATTCCCATCCACCATTGCGTATTGGTACTTATCGAGTATAGAATAGATCTGCTTCTTTTTGTTCCTACGAATAGAATAGAATTGTTCCATTATTACTAAAAGAATAGACCAAATATTAATCCTTTCGCCAAGATAATCCCCTCACCTCAAAGGGGGAGGTCCATAGCATAGTTTTTTTCAGTGCAATAAAGTTACATAGTGTCTATTTTTCGTTGATAAAGGGGTATTTCCATGGGTTTGCCTTGGTATCGTGTTCATACGGTTGTATTGAATGATCCCGGTCGTTTGCTTTCTGTTCATATAATGCATACAGCTCTAGTTGCTGGTTGGGCCGGTTCAATGGCCCTATACGAATTAGCAGTTTTTGATCCCTCTGATCCTGTTCTTGATCCAATGTGGAGACAAGGTATGTTCGTTATACCCTTCATGACTCGTTTAGGAATAACCAATTAGCAATTCCATTTAGATAAATTAGATAAAGTAAGGGCTCAAAAGAAGAGATATCTCCAATCCTAATAGGCCGGAGCACATATTGTGTTTTCTGGATTGTGCTTCTTAGCAGCTATCTGGCATTGGGTGTATTGGGATCTAGAAATATTTTGTGATGAACGTACAGGAAAACCTTCTTTGGATTTGCCGAAGATTTTTGGAATTCATTTATTTCTCTCAGGGTTGGGTTGCTTTGGTTTTGGTGCATTTCATGTAACCGGATTGTATGGTCCGGGAATATGGGTATCCGATCCTTATGGATTAACCGGAAGGGTACAAGCTGTAAATCCTGCGTGGGGTGTCGAAGGGTTTGATCCTTTTGTTCCGGGCGGAATAGCCTCTCATCATATTGCAGCAGGTACATTGGGCATATTAGCGGGCCTATTCCATCTTAGTGTTCGTCCGCCCCAACGTCTATACA
>NW_019272062.1:731594-757543 GCF_002738345.1 Cucurbita maxima
ATTTGTAAAATAGCTCCATTGAGTCCCGTATCGCTTATAGAACAAATTCCTATAATTATGAAACCCATATGAGAGACGGAGGAATAAGCGATTCTTTTTTTTAAATTGCGTTGACCCGAAGATGTTGAAGCTGCATAGATTATTTGAATTATGCCTACTATGATCAACCAGGGTGAAAAAATAGAATGGGCGTGGGGTAATAATTCCATATTGATCCGAACCAATCCATATGCTCCCATTTTTAATAAGATTCCGGCTAGAAGCATACAAGTACTGTAATGTGCCTCTCCGTGGGTATCTGGTAACCATGTATGTAAGGGTATAATCGGTGATTTGACAGCAAAAGCAATAAGAAATCCGATATAGAATATTATTTCCAGTGCTATAGGATACGATTGATTAGCCGATGTTTCAAAATTTAAAGTTGGTTCATTAGAACCATATAAACCGATACCCAGAACTCCCATTAACAAAAAAATGGAACCTCCCGCAGTGTACAAAATAAACTTTGTAGCTGAATACAACCGTTTCTTTCCTCCCCACATCGATAGAAGTAGATAAACGGGAATTAATTCTAACTCCCACATGATAAAAAATAGTAAAAGGTCTCGAGCAGAAAATGATCCTATTTGACCGCTATACATTGCTAACATTAGAAAATGGAATAATCGGGAATCTCGAGTAACTGGCCAAGCCGCTAAAGTAGCTAAAGTGGTGATAAACCCCGTCAGTAAAATGGGTCCTATGGAAAGTCCATCGATTCCCAATCTCCAGTAAAAATCCAAAAAAGGGATCCATTTATAATCCTCTGTCAGTTGGATTAATGGATCGTCTAATTCGAAATGATAACAAAATGCATAGGTTGTTAGAAGGAGCTCGAGTACACAGATACATATCGTATACCATCTCATTACTTTATTTCCTCTATGAGGGAAAAAGAAAAGTAATAAACCCGCAAATATTGGAAAAACTACAACTGTTGTTAACCAAGGAAAATAATTCGTAGTAAAAACAAGATACACTTGGACTAAAAAAACCCATGTTCGAAAATGAAATAAAAATAAATATATATATGAAGAGTTTTAAGGAAAACTTGAGAATCCAATCTGAGGATACATGATAATTTGCTGAGCAAGGACGATCCCAATCAGTTTTTACACCTCCAAGGAATGTTTTACATAGAAGATCTCGAAAAGAAATAACCTCAGGAACGTGCTCAATTGAAGAAACTCAGTTTCAGGCTCAAATTGGGGGTAAATGTTGTATTCCTATCTACGGTCCCTTTTCCTTCAAATTATGGATTTCTTTAGTTTTAGAGGAAGAATTTTAAGTAACTTTGATGAAGAAATCGAGAGATGAAACGTCGTAGAACAAGCTACCCAAGCGACGAAAATCTTGTATTTCGGGTGAGTTGCAGACTGAAAGCGATTTCTTGAAATTGAGGTCCTACACTCGAAGACATTCCTCCAAACCAATTTCTTTAGCTTGAGGTAAGGATATGGAAGAGGTTCCATGAAGAAATCGGGCCTTGAAAACCCTAGAATTGGCTATCCCATAAGAAATCCTATGTTTTAGCTCCGGCGAGAAAACAGATTTTGGGCTAACTTTAGAGGCGAATATCTTAGGCTATGATCCACAATAAGGTATGAAATCGTTCATTAGCTCTTTCTTGTAACACCATCTTTAAGTTTCTGGAAGAAATCGAGGGAAGAAATGGCTTGATCGGAGTTGGGGAGCCCGAGTTTCAGACGGCGGCACGATGAAAACGTGTCTTTTTCCTGTCCAGAGGAAGAAGACGATGGCATGACCAGTTCAATTGAACCAGCCAAGTCAACCCCAAATGTGACCTTCCCTCGTTTTTTTTTCAATTTTAACTCCCTTCTAGATCGGTTCTTAAAAAAAAAATTTATGGTTCCAGAAACTAGACAATAAGGAGTATGTGGAAGGAAATTTGAAGTAATTCGAATACCATAAGCTCAAGAACGGAAGTCCTCAACATCAATGATGTGGTAAGTAGCCACCTTGAACTTTTTTTAAGAAATACTTGTAGGAATCATAAACCCTAAACCAGTATTAATTAAAAATATATGAAAGAAAAACTCAAAAACTCTTGAGTTAAGGCCTTGAACTGACAAAATTGCTCAGATTTAAGAATGTTAAAATAACCTATTAGATGAACTCCCTACCTATAAAATTTTAATGCTGAGTATATTATAGCATGTTAAGGTTATATATGAGATTTGGTGGACATAGAATAATAATAAGTAGGTAAACCAAGAAAGGGTGTAAAATGACCATAATGTCCCTAAGGTAATTTACCTTCGGTTCATGACTTGAATGACCTCCAGATGCTATGGAACTCTGTAGTATATCTTATTTTATGATGTTAGATGATTTAATGAAGTTTGGAATTCATTGAAAAATTTTAGGTTGCGAAATCAAGATATGGGAAAAAACGTTCATCACGATCCATATGACTTTACCTCTTAGAATGACTAAGGATCCATGAAATAAGAGATTCCCCACGTGTACCCTTGTTCGCTAATAAGATTCTACATACATAAGATCACGTTGGACTATTCCTATAAATAGCTTATAAGTTCCAAGCTTGACCCAAGGCATTATGCATAAAAACCTAGGATCACCAAGAATCCAATAAAACACCTAGGTTAATGCACATATCATGCTTAACAAATTGGTAGGATCCATGCCCGAAGTGACCATTATCTCACATCACGAAGTATACCACAAGGCCTCTATTTCTCTTTAAGTGGGATGCTTTGCTATATGTACCATGAGCAGGATGCCATGATGAACTTATTATTTCCCTGGCCTAAATGAGATACCCTACATCACGAGACGCCACTTATGCATTCATGGGGAGAAAATTAAGGGTCACTTTGGAAGAGTTTCCAGGGCATGACAACCTAAATATGATGCATGACATGACAACCTCTAAGGTTTAGTTCCTGAAAATGAAATAAGTAGTCATATCCTAGCTCAAGGTCTATACATACTCCAAATTACCAACTATTTTCTGTAAGGCCTATTCTTAATGACATGCGGATAAGTTCAAGATTTCAAGCCTAAAGGAAACACCTCAAGATTCAAGTCCTTCTAGAACCCTCTAAGGAATCCATTATGAATCTATGACTACTCATACTAGTTATTATGATGGGTACATATGATTACGAATGCATGTGACAACTTATGCCTCAAGGAATTAATTGTGGCTCATACCTCCCACCATGCGGTGGTTTTAGAGGCCATGTTTCCTCTTCTAGGTGGGATGCCCTACACCATGTTTCCCTTGCAAGATGTCATGTTTGGCCTCATGTTCCCTCACCTAGATGAAATGCTTTGCACCATGTTCTGGGTATCCAAAGATTTGTAGGATGCCATGTTCATGCATGCTCCGATCACGTAATCTTTATGGTCTATGCCATGTTCAAGCATGCATTAATTACGTAACCTTTATGGTCTATGTCATGTTCATGCATGCACTGATTACGTAACCTTTATGGTCTATGTCATGTTCATGCATGCACTGATTACGTAACCTTTATGGTCTATGTCATGTTCATGCATGCATCGATCAGGTGACCTTTATGGTCTATGCCATGATCATGCATGCTTTGATCACGTGACCTTTATGGTCTATGTCATGTTCATGCATGCACTGATTATGTAACCTTTATGGTCTATGTCATGTTCATGCATGCATCGATCAAGTGACCTTTATGGTCTATGCCATGATCATGCATGCTTTGATCACGTGACCTTTATGGTCTATCATGGGGAGTAATCTAGAGCCACGATGGAACAATAAGAGAGCAAGTTACCTTAGACAAGAATCAAGAACCTCCTAGGACCTCCCATGGTACATCATCTCATGACTTAGACTACGTTGCTTGAAACGCATGAAGCTTTGAGTGTAGGTATTAAGACGGTATCGCTTGGAACGCATGAAGCCTCAGACACAATTTGACAAGTTTATGACTAATACCGTAAATTCTAAGGGGAGTGTCTTGAATAACGAATTAAGAAACAGAACAAGAACCTAGAAAGAACCAAGAATAAGAGAAAGATCAAGGACTAGAACATGGATCAAGATCCAAGTTCTAAGGACAAGAACAAAGAACCATAATATTAAGGCCCGTAGAGAATAACCGGTTGGGTTTTATGTCCTAAAACTCATAGTTTGTAAACAAAAACATATTCTATTTTCAATAAAGTTATTAGTGTTGTTTATCCAGTAAAGATTGTTATTGAATAAAGTGAACTTTACGATTATTAATCTAAATCCAATAAACTAAGAACACTCTAACTATAGTATGATTACTTGAACTATATGTAGAGACATAAAAGTGGATCAAGTTCAAGTATATAGTCAAAATGATCTATAATATGAAGATAAGGCTGAGTACCTTATTCTGGGGACACTATGGATGCGACCCACTTTTGTATATGACATAAACAATGTGATCACTAAATTGTACATGTGGAGACATGTGAGTGGGGGTGTCCTATGCAATGAGTATTGCATAAGATCGGACCATGAAGAAAATCACTCTCACTTTATAATGTCGTTTACTGTTGAGACTGATTTTCTTTTCATTCGATGACCTAGGTAACTTGATTTTAATTCTGAGCTAACCATAAACTCATGTTTATTCGGAATTATCCTTAGATTTGCATGGGTGAGAGTGACTCGAGTTCGCCGACTCAATAGGCCTCCCATTTCAGGGGTAAGACTGGGTGAATGGCTGGGGACGTGGGGTGCAAGATGAAATTCACTCCTACCCACTTTTAGGGATATAAGAGAGGTAGTTCCCTTAAGCATTGACTCCAGGTCTTGAACAAGGGGCCTCACCCTCTCATTAGCCTAAGAGGGATTCGGTTTACTAGTTGGACCACAAACCAATTGTTCATTAGAGGATCAGTGAGACATAAGGAACAAGAAGTAACTTTAGGGGTAAAACGGTAAATTGACCCAACTTTAGTTACGAACAATCTGTGAAGGATCGACTTACTAATCATGGTTATGTCAAATTGACAAAAATATATCTATAGTGAGGGGAGTGCAACTACTAGGCTATAGTGGAGTGTCCCAGTGGTTAACGAATGTTGGTTAACAAGGTTAATGAGTTTAATCGGTTAATCTTGGATCGTTGGAGCCCATGATCTATAGGTCCATTAGGTCCCTCTGCTAGCTCATATTGGACTAAACCATAGAACAGTGTGACGAGTGAGTTCAAAGTGTTCGAATTCAAATTAGGGAGAATGCACTGCATATATACGATATATTTAACCGCATTTTTGTTTTATTTACAAATTAAACAAAAAAAAGAGAATTTGAGATATTTAAATAAGATTTAAATATCTTAATCAAAAATATGTGTCAGAATTAATTGGGATTGATATTTAAATTAATATTAAATATTAATTAAATAGTTTAATTAATCATTTAATATTACTTTAATTTAAAATTAATAATTCAAATTGATTCTTGACTACATTTAATGGAAAAATCAATGTTAGTAGAATTTTGAGGTGTCAAAATTTGGTTTAACCAAACTTGCATGCTTGCCAAATAAACCCCACAAATTTGAGTGGAATTTCGAGTGTCAAAAATTGGTGATCTCAAATTTGCATGAACATGCAACATGAGAAAAACCTTGAGAAAAACCTCTCACAAACTCTCTCTTCATATATACTAAATCCCTCCCAAGTTTAGTCACTCACCGGATTCCACAATCCCGTTCTGAGACCGGAGAATAGTGGAGAAGACACTAGTAGTGGTTCGAAACCGGTTCGTGAGGAAAAAGAAACTTGAGCGAAGAAAGGTTAGTATTCAAACTTATTGAGTTTTAATGCTTTTGAACATGCTAGCTGATTCACTATAATTGATGAACTTAGAGTCCTAAGATCCAAATTGCTTCCGCACGTGTTATATTAACACCATCATAACCAAGGTTTCATAATCTTTTCTAACAATGAATTTAAAAACATAAAATAAAATTTAAATTACATATGAAATTGTGTCCCTGACGTAAATGAGATTTAGTTGTGTTATTTCTCCTCTCTTTATTATGTTTTTAGCATATTCACTTTTTCATATTATAAAAATATTTTAGTTATCTTTTCTTCTATATTGTTATTAATAAAATCCTAACTCATTTAAAATTTAAAACGACTACCGTATTGAAACTATATTGTATAATTAATATCTTATTAAGAATAATAGGTTACATAATAAACTTTGATAAAGCAAGATCGATCGAACAATCTTGCATTATTTTTATTTATTAATACGTGAACATGATGTCATAAACATAATATAAAACTTGCACGCTTTATAGTTTATTCTTTAAATTGAATGGTCGTTTAATACGGCCACTCGCCAATGACATTGCCGGGTGGGTCATAGTTGCAGGTGATGAATGTACCGCCATTGTTGCACCTCACTTTTGCACATCCAACTTTTGTCGTGTTTTGCCACACCACTTGAGTGTAGTGGCCGCACATTTTTCCTTCGGTGCAGGTGTTGGAGGCATAATCGTAGAATTGTTGCTCGTCCACCCACATTTGAACTGCTTCAATGCCGGTCATTTCACTAGGATGCATTGCAAGATTCTCGCCATAAGGCCCATTAGAGTGCAACAATTGACAGTCGTTGCTACGTTCGTTGGCATATTGTGTAGCGTAGTTTGCAAGTTCCTCATCCCACTGGATGGGTTTGATGCCAACTTGGACAGCGCTCACTTGAGAACGAGCAATGTTGTGAGCATCAACATAGTGTTGAGGGGAGTCTTGAGCGAGAGATGAAGGAAGGATAGTGATGCAGAAGCCACAAAACAAGAAAATCTTTACGAGACCCATTTGGATTGGATCGTAGAGGTTGAAGAATATATGGAAATAGGTGTGGAGAGAAATGGGATGGACATAGGTTGTATTTATAAGCATCAAATTTTGAAATACTTTAATATAATTCAACTTGGAAACTTAGGGTTTGTATTCGTTGAACCAATCTTGGATGGCTATTTACAATTTGGCCCCACATATTTAAATAAATACGAAAACAACTTATCAAATATTTATAATAAAATAAAAATATTAATATAAAAAGAATACATTGGAGGCTGCTAAGCAAAGAATTTATGATCAAATTTGTACAAATAATTAATTTAAACCCTATTTGTACAAATAAATACTTTAAGTTTAGAATTATGACATCTTTTAAATAATCCCATTTTAATTTCAATTCAAACTTTTCTATTAAAAAAATATTTAAATATTTCTTGAATTAAATCGAGACTAAAATTAAAATTGATATGAATAACTAAAGAAATTCACTTAACTTAACCTTTGAACGGTGTGTTTTTCCTTCTTCATCTCCAATAGCATTCTTACGAGAACTTGAAACAAAAAAGAATAGTCACAGATGAGCATGAACCTTAAGTTAGTATGTAACCATACTCCTCTCCAACTGATGTGTGATCATGTGAGATCTCCCCGTCTACCTTTTTTGGGTGCCAAGTGAGACTAAATGGTTACTTATTAAAATTGATTGTTACAAGTTTTGCACGTAGATGAATTGAATTGTTGCAGTGATTTGATATGCAAATTTTCTCCACACTAGACTTGTTGTTGGTAGAGGTGTATACTCAACCCGACAATCCAGACCAACCCAACACAACACAACATTGTTGGATTGGATTCTTTTTTCTGAACTCGAACTGATTCGGTTCGGTTTCGAGTTGATGAGATAAAGTCTTCGAATTGACTTGAATCAAATAAAAATATATAAAATATATTAAAAATCTTGCCATATGATCTTGCCTTTTGGTAATTCCACCTCACTAAATACATACGTGGTTTTTTTTATTATTTTATTATTTTGTTTAATTTCTTTTATATTATTTTATTATTTTTAGTTTTTTGTTTAGTTTTCTTATATATATATTTAAAAAATAACTTAATATTTCTTACTATTTTAAAAACACATTATTTATATGTTATAATATATAAATAAAATAATATAATGAAACTAATTTAATTTAAGAATATGATTTGTAATAAGTTTATTAATTATGATTTATACGTACATTTAATTTTCGGATTTGGTTGAGCAAAATAGAAAATGAGCCCATTTAAATATTTTTAAAAGTAATTTTATTTTTTTAAAAATGGATTACTCAATTAAAATATTTAAAGGAACCCATCGCTAGATCCCACATCGGGAAAGATGATTGACAACGACGTCAATAAATTTTCATTGCCCTATTCTTTTCCTTTTATCATTCGCCCTTTCTCCGTATTCGATCCTATTTGTTCATGTTTGTTTGCTACTATGGTGGTTGAATTTCTTTCAGTCTTAGTAACATGATGTTTTAGAATCATTTGGTTGTTTATCTTTTTCTTAATCCTCAGCCCAAGCTAAGACGCAATTCTAATGAAATAGAGCGGCTGTGTGTTTTTTATACGATTCTTCTGCTCAAGCTTTTCTCGCGTTTTGTCCATGGAAGCCGTTTCCCTTTCTCACACTGGTTTTTCGCTTCCTCTTCATCGCTATGGTATTTTCTGTTTCTTAATTATTTTTTTTCCGACGTACGGTTTGTTTGCAAGTTTATGTGTTTCTAATCGATGCAATTCTATTGGATCAAATGTTTAGGCTACCATGAGCTTGGGCTTTCCAGTGCTTCATTTTCTTTGCTTCCGGTAAGCATTTTAGTCAATCTGTTTATCACTTTTGTTCGATTGTACTTGTTTGTTTGTGTATATCTGTTGGAAGATTTAAGTCTGCACTCTGTTGAGCTGGTGATAGAGTTAGGAAAAATATTATTGTAAGTGGCCTGATATGTGTCTCAACATTTTAATCATGAATCAAGTTGAGATCTGTCCTCTCGAATGCTTATTGTAGCTAACCTGATGCAAGATGAGCTCTGGTGTTGCTCGTTTATGTGGAAAAAAGTAAATGTCTAAACCATAAAGGACATAAGAATCATGATCTAAATATGTTCTCTGTTGGATCTACTAGCATTGAACCTAAACATTTGGGAATGTTTGAGTTGCTTTACGGAATGAAGTGTTATTTGGGTTTTATCTCAATTTTTAATTGGACACAAACTTTATTCAGAAAAAGAGAGATAAAGCAGTCGGGAGATGAGGAATCTCCCCCCAAGGGGATTTACACGAATAAGAAAAAAGAAAAAAAAAAAAGATCCCAATTGGTATTGTAAACGAACAATCATAATTTAAAACTCCTTTGGCAGAGAGTACCAAGTTGATCAGAAATTTTTTTGATTATTTTTTAACCTCAATTTCTTAGTTATAGTCATGATGGTGTTGAACCAAATGAATTTAGAGAGCCTTAAGTTGTTCACAAAGAAATTGAAGGAGGGTTGAATGGTTGTCTTAGGGAAGCACTAGGAAATGTTGAAAGAGATTTCTACCACTCATAACGGCATAAGAGCAATGGGAAGAAAGATGGTTTTGGTCTCTTATAGCTTTTTGGCATAATGCCATTGCCACCAGATGAAAAATAAAACAAAGTCTGAAAGCCTTTTTGAATTCTATCACAATAAATAATCAGTCTTGGTCCAAGGCCCAAAGGAAGAATTTTCTCTTTTTACTTGTGAGGGTTAATTATTGGATCGTATTAGAGGCATTCTACTTTTTTGTTATGCCCACTATGGGTAGGAATGCCGTTGACATTCTAGTTCGTATCTTTTGAGGATGTTAGTTTGCTTGTTTGATTTGCAATGGTATCTTCAGAGTTGGGCTTGCTGGGCATGTAGTTGAGTGAGGCACGTGGTCTGCCCTTGTGTAATATAAGGGGTAGATCCTTTGAGGGCCTTTTTTTTTAGTATGACCTGAAAGGAATAGTAGGAATTTGGAAAGATTGAGAGATCTTGAGAAGAGGATTGACACTTGGCTAGATTTAACGCTTCTCTATGGGCTTCGATTACCAACGAGTTGTATAATTATTTTGTTGGTCTTATTTTGGATTGAAGCACTTTTTTACATGGTCTATTGGACTTACTCTTTTTGTTTGGCTATCTTTCTGTATACCTCTGGTTTTCTTTCATATTCTTTTCTTAATGAAAGCTCTATTTGTTATAAAGGATATATATATAGTCAACCATTAGATATTGTAGGATCAAGTTGTCCTTTGAAGTTAGTTGAATTGTGCCTAAGCTAATTTGAATACTTGTGATAACAAAAAATATGAAGTAGGGGAAAGTTTTCTGTGTTTGAGGCCACCTATATCAAGACCTGTTTTACATGAATGGCTAAAAATTTATTGCCCAGTTTACAAGGTTACGACCACCTTCGTTTCTAGATCCTTTCCACAATTTTAAGCTTCTTCAATATTTTGGTCGTCTTTGAAAGACATTTAAAGATATGAAGGTAGTAAATTGGAATACTAGAAAAAACTGCATTTGAATGGATTACTTTCCCTCTTTTATTAAACAAAGCATTCCTTCACTTGCATAGTTTTTTTTTTAAAGAGATTCTCTGTTAATGGTTTTAGAGATGTCCATGGGGCGGAGATGGGTAAGCCTTTCCATCTCCATCCCCGCCCCCTATTTTATTCTCCATTCCCGTGAAATTCTCCATTTATTTTTGTGGTGGGATCAGAGTGGGGAATGTGCATGGATTAGGTGCCCCATGGGAAATTTTTCTCCATTTTTCTATTATATTTCTAAATGATTCCTCCGAAGAAAGTTTTTAATACATAATTTTCATTTTACCATATAATTTTTGTTAAAAAAATGTAAACAAAAATCTAATATAATGTATACAAACAAAAATATAATATAATGTTCTACCATAACTTCTAAATAATCAACAATCTTCCGCACACAAAAAGCTTCAACCTAATCCTTAACTTAACCATAGTCTCAAAACCTTAAATGTTATAATATATAAGTAATATATTTATAAGAAGCCCCAAACATCATTATTTTGACCCCAATTTCATAAACTATGGGTTTATTAGCCAAAATAAAGTATAATGAACTGAAATCAAATAATGACCCATTTGTAGAAAGTCATGGAAGTGTAATTGTAAGACAAAGAAAACTAGTTTATTATAATTTGTAATAGAATATGTGTGTGTGTGTGAATTGGGAGGAAATGACATTATAGAGGGTTCGAACATAGAATCTCTTGCAATCATATCATGTTAAATCACCAATCAGCCAAAACCCAAAAGTCTTAGCTGATGGGTTACTTTAAATTTAATTATATCATTACTTTGACACAAACTATGCTCACTCCATAGTACATTTGGCTGCACGGATGGTAGCAACCGTTTTAGAGGGAGAGGGTGATTGTAGAAGCATGGTGAAGGGGCAAGGTGAAGGGGCAAGAAGGTCACAAGAATGAGATGGAGAAGAGATAGGGGGTAGGAGAGAGATGCTCCATTGTGGTGCTTTTCATCGTTAGTACTCATTTATTTTGATTAATGAGAATGTTAATTACCATTTTAACTGCAGATGAATGCGTTTAGGGGTCTTCGATATAGTTCTTCTCTCCATGAACAAGCAAATTTGAGAAAAGCTGGTAAGTTATTTCCTGCTTAGAAATCTTATTCTAGTTAATTTATTCTCTCAAATAACTTTTATAACCCAATATTTTTTGAGTGCTCAATAGTTTCCGCTACCTTCTTGTTTCAATGGTTTTAGCAGCATGTAGCTGGCCTAGGCCAACACAAGTAGAGATTATAAAACAAAATTTTCTCATAGTGTGCTTACATCTGAAGTGCAATGTGTTAGACCTTGTGCAAATTTTTCATGGCTAAATCTTGCTTGATCATTTGCTAGTAAATGATTAAGATTATCAGAAGATGACATGTTGATAAAGAAACGGGAGAAAAAATTGTTGCTCATTTATTTTTATTCTATTTGCAATTTTTTATGTTTTATTTTGATCACCTGCTAATTCTTCAACCATGCAAGAGATTCTATACTTCTTGACTTTGTCATCGGGATATCACCGGGTTTTAATACACTCTGGATATATTTGAATCATAATTCATTGGCATGAATTTTTGTTTAAGGAAAGAGCCACTTCTTTTTGCCTCAGTTGCAGAAGCATGTTATTTTGACACATTTTAATGAAATGCTTCATAAATCTTGTTCTTAGGCTTTGACGTTTCTCTTCATCTACAGCTCAACATTATTGCTACTCATCCATCATCAGAAAATGTGTTGGTGTCTCTTCGTGTTATCTTACTCCAAATGAGAATCCATACAACCTGTGGCACAACAACCCGTTTAGTGGAAAAAGAAACCCCCGGTCTATTATTGTTAGGTCAGAACTTGCAAAAATGGGAACTCATGAAGTTGGTTATCCATTACCAGGTCTCTTTTGGATGGATTTTGTTTCTTTCTTGTCCCATTTCCTTTTCTTTTTACCTGTTACCATATATGTCTAATTCCTTTTTTTTTTCCTTTTTTCTTTCCTTTTTAACTGCCTAAAGTGCAGAAGTACCATTGAGCTCAAAAGTAAGAGGAACGTGTTTTTATGCTACTACTGCAATCACTGCTATTTATCTCTTTATGCTTATGCTGGTGGTGCATCCAATTGTGTTATTGACGGATAGATACCGCAGAAGAATTCATTATACAATTGCCAAAATGTGGGCAAGTTTGACTGTTGCTCCATTTTTTAGGATCAAATACGAAGGATTGGAGAATTTACCCGCTCCAAATTCTCCTGCTGTGTATGTTTCCAACCATCAGAGCTTTCTTGACATATATACACTTCTTACCCTTGGCAGAAGCTTTAAGTTCATTAGCAAGACTGCAATATTTCTCTTTCCCATTATTGGTTGGGCTATGTTTATGATGGGTGTCGTTCCTTTGAAGCGTATGGATAGCAGAAGCCAGTTGGTACTTTCTTTGATTATCCATTTCGATTTTGCACAGTTTATTACTTAGAAGACCAATTTGAAATGAAATTTGTTGAAAATTTGTGGACCTTTTTCTCATGGTTAAGAATGATGTTATTGGGTATTATTTCCAAGTTTGTTAATTTTTTAATGAAGGACTGTCTGAAGCGATGCATGGAGCTTATAAGGAAGGGTGCATCTGTATTTTTCTTTCCAGAGGGAACACGTACTAAAGATGGAAAATTAGGTGCTTTCAAGGTAAGTGAACATTATATTTCAAAACATTGCATTGGGGGACAGTAGCGTTGGTTTTTGGTTATGAAGAAACAAACGTGTATGAAATCTATACTTTTTTCACAAACTTAGTGAGATTTACTCGGCTTTGAAATATCGATTCCGTTCATGATACCAAAGTTATTGAAATAAACGGTTCCATTATTTTAATTGCCTTCTTGCTCTGCAATTCTTTATTTAATTATTTGCATGGGTTGCTTTGCAGTTTTCTATTAAGGTTACTTTTTGTTGACCAATTTTGTGATCTCCCACGTCGGTTGGGGAGGAGAACAAAACACCCTTTATAAGGGTGTGGAAACCTCTCCTTAGCAGACGCACTTTAAAGCCTTGAGGGGAAGCCCGAAAGGGAGAGCCCAAGGAGGGCAATATCTGCTAGTGGTGGGCTTGGATTGTTAAAAATGGTATTAGAGCCAGACACCGGGAGATGTGCTAGCGAGGAGGCTGTTCCCCGAAGGGGGGTAGACACGAGGCGGTGTGCTAGTAAGAACGTTGGGCCCCAAAGGGGGGTGGATTTGGTAGGGGTCCCACATCGATTGGAGAAAGGAACGAGTGCCAGCAAGGACGGGCCCTGAAAGGGGGTGGATTGGGATGTCCCACATCGGTTGGGGAGGAGAACGAAACACCCTTTATAAGGGTGTGGAAACCTCTCCATAGTAGACGTGTTTTAAAGCCTTGAGGGGAAGCCCGAAAGGGAAAGCCCAAAGAGGACAATATCTGCTAGCGATGGACTTGACATTGACTATATTTAATTCTTTAGAAAGCTTGCTGTGTCTCAAAGTGCTTGGTGCAAAATTGTACTGTATGATTGGCTAGAAAGCCTAAAATATCTGTTCATTCGTCCTTGTGCATGCATAGCTTTTTCTAATTAAACATCATCTATTTTAATGTTAAAAAAAATGTTTGATTTGTAGAAAGGAGCATTCAGTGTTGCAGCAAAGACGAAAGTGCCTGTTGTACCGATTACACTCGTAGGAACTGGTAGCATTATGCCAGCAGGATCTGAAGGCATCTTGAATATGGGATCTGTGAAAGTTCTTATCCATAAGCCTGTGATCGGAAGTGATCCAGAAGCATTGTGCAACGAAGCTAGGAATGTAATTGCTGATGCACTGAGTAAGCATGCTCAGGTCTCTTCCGGTGAAAATGATTTTTGACTTCATTACTCAGATTTCAGTTACCTGATGTAGAATATTTGTATTTTTGATAAGGTAATAATCTCTCTACCATTTCAATTATTACTTCAGTTTTTTGCTTATCATCTTATGCACTTTAATGGCTTTCTTTTAGTTAGTTTGGGGCTCCCTTCGCTTTTTTGTGGGCTGGTTAAGGACGTAAGATTAAAGGGGGGGACTAGTGGCATTCTTGAAAGAAAAATTAAAATTAGAGGGAAATTACAAATAATAATTGAGGTCAAAATAGAAACCTCAATATTGTAATTATAAGATTCTTAACCTTTATGAGATCCAATCCTCTAAATCATTCTTTTCTTCCGTTCCAAAATTATTTTGAAATTAGAATCTGAAGAGAATAAAGATAAATGGAGAGAGAGTTTTGGAAGGAAAAAAAATGGAATGAGAATGATACTTCAAGCTGTGGAGTTCCACCCCAAAAAAATTCATTCAAAAGGGTGAGAGAGAGAGCCTTCACTTACCTACTTCACCGTGCGGACGGCTATCTTTGGCTTCCGTTGTGGATTCCTTCTTTGTTAAAAAAACCTACTTGCGACTCAATGTCCCACCCTTGTGGCGACAGGGGCGAAAAAAGGAAAGAGAGGGATGGGGTTTCTCTCGCTTTTACATAGCGGGCCCCTGCGAGAGGCCCGCACGATGGGCTATTAGCTCAGTGGTAGAGTGCACCCCTGATAATTGCATGCTCCAGTTATCTCATCTATTGAAAAAGCTGGTATAGAATAGGCTTTTTTTTTTTTTTTTTTTTATTTTTAATCTTCCTTTAGCGTTTCTTTAATACCTTTGATGTAATGACAGTCCTAAAAAAATTGGAATCAAAGTGACCAAGAAGAAGTTCCATAATGTCTTGATGGAAGAACAGTGAGGCAAGAGTTGGTCTATATCTTCCCTAGCTGTACTGCATAATGCACACATCGTGGAGGGTTGAGATCCGAAGGGAACATCCTTGGGGTATTTGATCAATCAAGATTATTGCTCTTC
Organism: Cucurbita maxima; assembly: GCF_002738345.1. Classification (NCBI taxonomy): domain Eukaryota; kingdom Viridiplantae; phylum Streptophyta; class Magnoliopsida; order Cucurbitales; family Cucurbitaceae; genus Cucurbita; species Cucurbita maxima. The sequence goes on from NW_019272062.1 coordinate 746,958, forward strand.
CCAGTAGCAAGGGACAACGGAAACATTTTGAGGCAAACTGCTACATTCATTTTGTGCATAATCTTGTGATCATAAATTGCTAATAAGGGAACTGGAATTTTGGAATGTGATTCAGTGTTACTGAATCAGGTAAAATGGCTTCTTTATATTATTATGTTCATAGTTGTTAGGGATATGCTTTTAACATATTAGTTTGTTCGTAGAGTCTTTTTTTTGCACATGAATTTTGTTCGTAATCTGATAACATGAACTGCTATTAGTTTCAAATTGTTTTACCATGTTCATCTTGCCTTTTTTTTTCTTCTTTCAACTAATCATTCGTGTTAATTTTGTATGGTTAGACAGAAATAAATTCTGTTAAGTGTATAGGAAGTATGAACCAAGAGGTATCGACCCATTTCCAAAAAGATATTGGGGCTCTCTCACCCTTGCTTCTCTGCTTTCAAGATTGATGGGAGTTAAGGTTAGTTCCCCCGTCCCGCTATTTGCCTTGTTAGGACAGCAAGAAAGAAATCCCCGTCTCCCCCATTAAGTTTGGTAATGATTCTGGAGTTGTCTGTGTTTTAAAGAGAATAGTTGTTGTTGATTTCAAGTATTGTATGAAAAGTAGGTTTACAGATGGATTGTTGTATGTTGTCTGTTGTCTTTGGTGGGTACAGAAGATATCCAACCAGGATAGTTGGTCTGTAGAAGTGACCACATTACCTAATCGAGTGGCAAGGGGAAGCATTTGTTTCCTTTACGAGAAAATCAAGTTGTAGCCAAACTGATTGGAAGTAAGCGGTGGTCTGATCAGGGGTCAGTGGTTGCGAGCATTAGAGTAGGTTGTGATGACACGTGAGTGGTGCCCATCGGACCACGTGAAAGCTGAGAAAAACAAGTGCTATGATGTGACGAAGGAGGACGGTGCATCATCTAATAAACCAAAAAAAGTGTACATGACAGCCAAGTTAAGGTATAAGTAAGATTAGAGGCATGATGTCATCAAGAATGTTAGAGATACCCTTAAAGGGGTCGAGTAGGATCTTGAACCCTAACTATTTTGAAGTGTGAATGCATAAGAGACTTTATCTTAGCAAGTCGGAACCACCAATATTCTACAGCATGCAAATGTATCAGATTTTGCAGGCTAGTGGAGCATGAAAAAGTTGTAGACTAATATCACGGTCGTATTTTTTTAACTGTGTGGCGTTGTGATCTTATCACGCTCACAACAAGCCTTGAGGGAAACCCAATCCCCATATATATCTTTCGTCCAGCCTTTGTGGCTTCGTCAGACCTTAGACGAGGTTTGTTTTCACCAACCGAAATCACTTGTGCGGAATCCAAGATTGTTCGATCACATACACTACTTATGCGTGCATGTTCAATCGTCTGTTGCACAATCGGGGCCAAAATTAGCACAAATGATTAGTGTTCCAAATGTTCCAAAATTACTCAGGGTCAAGGTGATAAGGATCACAGTGTTCCAAATGTTTCAATGGACCTATTACATGATCCAAGGTCAAAAAGATATAACAAACATTTATTCTTCATTTACAAAATTGGATAGGTTTGGTTCAACAATTATTTCATGTACTACCAGCTAATTTGATTGAGGAATGACCATTTCGAACTTTTAGAAGTGAATATTTTCACATGAAGTTCTATAAATTACATTTAATTGATAAGTTAGAAAATTTTATTTATTATTTTTAATTTCATAATTCTTAAGCTTATTAAATTTTGGGACATCTTAAGAATTGATTATTATGTATAAGGCATTAAATTAAAAGGCATTAATTTAAAATCTTGAGTTTGAAGGTAGAGTGATTTAATTTAAAATCTTAATTAAGTTCGACCGTAGACTGATTTAATTTAGAACAAAGTTTCACTTTCACCATTCTTTGTAATCTTCTCACTTTGTTATCATTTTCTTTCCGAAGATCTTGAAAGATGACAAAGATGCAGCTCTGATGCCAAATTGATAAGACAACCATAGTCCTCCATCCAACAATCCAAGCTTTTGTTGAAGTTTAATCAAAGAAATTAACATTTTCTTATACAAAATTTGGATAAACCAAGAGGTAAGGCTAGAATAGAAATTGATCAAGGTTGACTGAATGACTCAGATGCAATCTACCACATGAATTACATGAAACTTAGAAATGACAAAGATGATGTTTGGATTTGTAAGGGTGAAAGTTCCAATTTGAATCTAAATTTCATTCATTCACCATCTGCCTTTTACATAATAATTTCTAAGGGTGAAAGTTCGGATTTCTAAGGATGAAAGTCCCATTTTGAATCTAAATTTCATCCATTCATCATCTGCCTTTTACATAATAATTTGTGGGTATTTATAGTCTCCCCACAAAAAAAAACTTTCAATTCTTCAAATGTCCTTCAAAAAAGTCAATTTGACCAATGACATCCACCCTTTTGCCAATTACCAGAATTATGAAAGTAAAAATAATAAATAAAATTTTTTTACATCTTATCAATTAAGTGCAGTTTATAGCAACTTCATTTGCTACTTCAACCGTGTAAATATTCACTTCTGAAGCTCGAAATGGTCCGTTCTCAATCAAATTAACTTGTAACACACGAAATAATTGTTGAACTGAGTATATCCAATTTTGTAGATGAAGAATGAATGCTTGATAATCTTCTTAGTTTTGGATCTTGTAATAGGTTCAATTGAAATACTATGATCCTTATCACAAGGTCTCTCAATGCAACATTGCATCCAACATCATCTTGGTTCCCATAACATGGCTTCATGTCTTGACACCATCCCAAGTCATGAAGTGTAGGTGGCTATCGCAGCTCACTCGTTCATGCCATCGAGAAGGGGCCCACATGTCGTTCATAATCGCAGGACATTTCGAACATCTATCCATTTGGGTTCAATCGAGGCATTAGCCCTCTCGTGCCCATGTCATATCATTTACAGATATCGTACTGGATAGCGGGTGCATAATCCAACCTCCAATACATGGACTAGGGCGCAATGTTGACACACCCATGCCATCTGATACTATCGTTGAAAAGCCTATTTCAAAGGAAGTCGCTCAACACACTCGTCTTAGAATGCTCTCCCTCAATGTGACACATGCATGTGTCACAGGGTAGCTCGCTTAAGTTATAGGGCTCAGGAGCGGTGGAAAACTGACACCATGTCTCCCTCTAAGATATATTTTGAGACATTTTCAAATTAGCCGGGTAGACATTTTCATATTTTGTTCTTTTTAGTCTTAGATAGTTTAATGTAATCATTCCATTTTCAATAGATCTTCATTTCAATAATTAAATGTAGTCACCATGCCACGATCGTTGCTCACGTCATTCGCGTTGCATTGCTTGAAGTTATGTCTTGTTGCAACCCTCAAACACCAGCTGTTGTGACTGATGTTGACATCCTTGTCATTGTCGCACGTCACTCACCATTGTTGTAGTAATTAGTCGCTCAACATATTACTAATATAAATGTAGTAACTGAGACACCAAGATTTGTTGTAATAGGAACGGTTGATTTTCGAATTTGTTGTATCTTATGTAGTTAAGTGCTCGAGGTAAGGGCCCTTCTTATTGAAATTCAAATTGTTTTACTTTCCAAATTACGGTGAGATATGTATGCTATTGTATGGTTATATGTTGATTATTATCATGCTTTATTGGTCATGAAAAATATATGTTTTGGGGCCGTATATGATTTATGAATGCAAGGAATGCAAAAAGGGTTACATGCTTGTGTATCGAAAAGTCAGCCACTAAAGGTCACGTGAGGTGATTGTTGATGATTATTTTTGTTGTAAGGGTTACACATTATGTTTGTCGAGTAATCAGTCACCAATAGTCACTAAAGAGTGATTGTTGAAAATGATTTTTGGTGAATAGATTATACGTTATGTGTTTCGGGTAATTAACCACTAGGGTCACTCCAATATGGAAGTTGTCTTATTGAGTATTTTGATACTCACTCTATTTTTAAAATGAGCTTCAAGCAAAGACAAGACATCGACATGGGAGTATCGAAGAGGATAGAGAAGCTAATCATGGAGCAACTTTAAAGTTAATTTTAATTATTTGAATTTTGTTGGTACACTCCGTTTATGGGAAGTAGGAAATTTTGGATTGATGCCCGTCTTCCCTTTTAGTTTGTTGCTTGACTGTTAAGTTAAATTACGTGTATTTAAAATTTCTTTAGAAAGAGGTACTCCGAGCATGATTTTACTTTAAATGTCTTTTAGCATTACATAACGTCGCTGACTAGTATATGTATAGAAAGTCAAGTTGTTACATCTTTACTATTACAATATAGTTTACTTTTTTCTTCAAAATTTTGATTACACATGCTCGTGACATACGATATACATGAAGTCCAACGAAAACCAATGAAAAAAACGAGCACGTATCATATCATGATGTATGCATCCATTCATAGTATATTGGGAAGTATCCATGCTTGTGACATACAATATGCATGTATTCGGGTAATTTTAAATCATGGTACACAGTTAGGAGGCATATCATACATGAGCTGACATATTGGAATTCCATGCATTATATAACCTATTATATATAACCATTTGTCACCGAACGTCATGTCTCAGTCATCCATAATTAATCATCACAATAGCATATGTCAATCCTATAAATCTAGAAAAACTTAAATAACTCTGGCATAGAAAGAAACTCAGCTCAATTGAATCGAACTAAAACAACTAAAACGGGGAAAACCCTAAGTTAGATTAAAAAAAAATCATTAAACTGAGCTACAATCAGACAAACCGAATTAGACCAAGCAAGACAAAAACCAAATTGAATTGAACCAAAATGCTTTGAATCAATCTATACTAGGTTGAACCCATTTGAACTAGTCATTGATCCATCTTGTTGATCGAGACTCCATGCTCGAGAGGTGGGAATTGTGTCTGGCTTCACTCATGGTCGAGAGCAACTTGAGTGTAGGTCGGAGTCGCGTACTGCTGTTCGTAAGTTTCGGGAGAGAGGGAGCAAGTAGCAATGTTGCAGCGCCATGAATGAATTATGTGAGATGGAGAAAATGGTTTATATGTTGTGGTTCAACTTCCATTCAAATTTATCGAGTATTATTGTATGATTTTTTCCGATGTTGTTATATGAAGGCTAGAGCGATATATTGTTTGAAATTTACACTAAATCATCTCTCTCAAAAAGTCACTATAATCGAATTCTGTTGTAGAGACATTAAATTTTTTTTTTATAACTTGAAAATCCAATCTGGTTAACTCAACAAACTCGAAAATAAAGTTACAACTCAACTCTATTGTACTTTTAAAATTATTGTAACAATTAAAAATATTTAATATTTGTAAGGCAAAATATTTAATATTTGTAACTGCCTTGTGAATGTGTGATATTTTAAGTCTCAATAATAATAATAATAATAAAATAATACGACAATCAAGAGTCCAATATATATATATATATATAGTTATGTATATCCATGGAAGAAGAGGCAGGAAAGAACAATGGTTAAGTCCAAGATTCTTATGCCCACAGCTATAAAGAATACACTCGACGCGGACTTCACAAGGGGCAAAGGGCCCCAACCCTTCTCCATTCTACAATCCAACATCCAAAAAACCTAATTTCAACAATTCTTTTGTCGCTATAAACCCTAAATCTCTATTCCCAATTTGATCCCACGTCCATGAATTCCTCGCAATTCAGTTCTTACGCAATTCTCCATGGATTCCGCTACTCAAATTCTCAAGAAAGAGCACAAAACCTTCGTTAGACGACGATTACCGCCAACCCCACTACCGCCGCCGCCGCCGCCTTCTCTTTCTTCTTCCTCTTCGCCTCCTCTCAACCCAACTCTACCAGCGAAGCCCTCAGCCCCTTGTCCGGTAAAGAAAACTCGGGATTTGCCTAATTTTTCGGAATGTCATGCTTGTGGCTTTCGTGTTGACGCCGTTGACGGTCGTTCCAGGCTCAATTCTCTCTACAGCGAGTGGCGGATTGTTCTTCTTTGTAAGAAGTGTTTCTCTCTTGTCGAATCTTCTCAGGTTTGTTCTTACTGTTTTGCTGACTCGAGAGGCGACTCTTTTAATTGCTGTGAGTGTAACCGTCGGGTTCATCGGGAGTGTTTTTCCCTGTATAGTAGAGTTGCTCCCTGGTCGTATTCCTCTTCGGGTTCTGAGTTTTCTGTGTGTATTGATTGTTGGGTTCCTAAACCAATTGTGACCGCGAGAGCGGTTTTGAGAAGTAGGAAAATTAGGAGGAAGAATGTCAATGTTTCGGATTTGCGGAGTTCTAAGGTTTCAACTAGCGGAAACTGCAAATCATTGAGTTCATTAGTGAAGGATGCAAATTGTTTGGCGGATAAGAATGTTGATGCTGCGGTTAGAGGTAGGGAACATGCGCTGAAAAAGGCTGCTGTGGTTAGGAGGGCTTCTGAGTTGGTTAGCGATGCCTTAAATTTGGTTGCCCAAAGGGATGAAACTGCTGCCAAAGAGTCTGGGGAATCTGCTGACGATGCCGAGTTGGCGATTCAGTTGCACCGAGCTATGAATAGTTCTCCAAGGTTATCCAAGAATTTTTGTTCGGCAAATTCGAACTACATGGCTTTTGAGAATACAAGGGTGGTGGATGATAGGGACACATCAATAGGAGAACTGTGTAGTGAGGAGTTTGATTTCTTTAAAACCCCACAAGTTTTGGTTAATAACAGTTTATGCAATTCTCCTGACAATGCTGCTTCTGAGCCTTCCGTTACGGCTAAAGATCATGTCGCACCATTAGAAATTAATCGTTTAGAATCCATGGGAAACAATCCTATACCGGAGAAGGGCAATGGTTGGTCGGTAAAGTGTGATACTGAGTCTGAGAATGTGGAATTGTCTCCTAAAGAAGATCTGAGGAGCAGGTCAATTGAATTAATGAGTGCCGGTTGCAATCATGATAGGTTATGCTCTGAAGATAAGTACACTCTACCCAGGGATGAAAGATGCATTGCAAAGCCTTATCACTATTTCTTTAAGTATAAGAGGAGAGATACAACTAAACGCTATCTGTTGAAGTATAGCAAGAGAAAATCAAGACTGAAGAGAATGCCTGATTGCAGACCTAAAATTCTTGTTGATGGAATGTGCTTGGGTGTTCCGTCTTCCTCTGCAGCAATTCTAATTAGTACTGAGAAATTTCCAGTTATTTCAAATGCCTCATTTGGCTGCTGTGCTGTTCCTCTGCAAGCTTCTGGCCTGGGTGTGCATGCTGTTCAAGAAATCAGTGACCAAGGAGGCAGGTAAGCATCATGCTTTTTTCTGCAGCTGATTATTTGAGGTTTCCTTTATACCGTTTAGCATGCACTATAGTATGAACTGACAACTTTTGGAGGTAGTATTTAAATGAAAAATCTATGGATAATTTAATGACCTGATTTTCGATACCTCGGATCACAGGTTGCCATGTACAAAGAATTTAAAATTTAAAGATGTATTCAAAATCAACATAAAAGTAGTTTAAAGGTAATTACTTGGGAGTCAAATCAAAACAGTTTATAAAAAAAATACATAAGTTTTGAGAAGTAGCATTTAAAATAATAATAAAATGACAAGAAGAAAGACAACTTGATCTAAAGGGCACCCCTTGCAACAGTGGTCTTCACTCCATCTGAAAAAAATAAAAAATAAAAAAATAACATGGAATAAGTATAAAATACGTAAGCAACTTAATTGTAGGCTCTTATCGGACTTAATCCTACACACAGAAACTTGGCTATGTGATAGTCAAACTGTGGCTTAATGTCTCTACCAAACTTTGTAGGTCACTGTGTAACTAACCCTCGGCATATCTCTTTTAAGGAGTATTCAATCCCTCTTAAGTTCACAATCTAGGGGTTTTCTTTTTTCTCTTGGCTCTAGGTTTCAAAGGCGTTGTGGCCCATGGAAAGGCCCTAGGTCATACTCGTAAGCCTGGAGGAGCCCTTTTGCTCTAAAGTGATGACCATACTCCATGCATGTCTACCTATTGAGCTCTAATCCTAATGGTGTCGAACAACATCTGCATGTTCTTAAGATCAGTAAACTACTTGTCACTGTGCATTTCCAGGCTGGAAATGTAAACTACCTGCTCATGTACTCTCCTCAAGTTAGAATAATAAAACTACTTGTCTTGGGAACAGTAAATACCTGTTACTTCGTCTTTTTAGGCTAGAACAGTACACCACTTAGGCTGGAATAATAAAAAGACCATGGCTCTCCCCACTAGGCACCACCGTTAGTACTTCAATATTATACCCTTTATGACTCTTGAAATCCTCTATAGGTGATAACTAAGCCATGTGTAACAAGTAAACACTAACCTCTGTTGGTTAGTTCACGAATACGGGTTGCGCCCTATCCGTCCCTACACGGTACTTGGTCAACCCAAGGAGGCTATGGGACTCATGACTAGGTACTAGGACCAAAATACGGGAAACAATATCTCATGGTGTATGGAAACCATAACTAGCACTCTATGACACATAGCAATAGTCCAACTCATAATTGGGCAATAACAGGCTATCCAAACCCTAAATCATGCATAATAAATGTATAAAGGCATACAACATGCTCGTCATGCTCGTTAAGTGATAATAATCCAACCTCAACACACTAGAAATCATAAAAGCCTAATGATCTATCAGAGTTCACATATCTTGTATGCAGAAGCTATATAACTGTAAATAGGAAAGTTGTAAGCTATTCATATTATCTAAGCACAATTATCATGAGACTAGGTCAAATTAGGCTCCTAAACATAATACTCAATCATTGCCCTCAATCCCAATCGACTCCAACAAGTATTTCTTAGAAACTTGCTCCATATGATTACTTGATTGTAGACTTCCTGAGCTTGTTTCGGGTCTTCGAGGATATTCCAAATTTCTCCAAAATTCCTCAATATTCCCTAAATTAACTCAAAAGAATAAAATGGTTGAAAATGACTAGCTTCAAATTTGTTAAAAACAAGGTTGAGAAACTAACCGTTGACTGTACAGTTATCTTCTCCAACTTGCGTGCATTCCATTCTGCATTCTTTCCTTCCTTTCTTTTTAATTTTTATTTTGAAAAAAAAAATCTTTTATTTATTTTCTTAAAATTCTAGGTGTTACAGTTTATCACTTATTTGTATTTAAGCTAGCTCTAGAGTTGCATACAAATTTTAGTGAGTTTGCTCAGGGTAGAAGTACTTTGTTAATGTTTCACCTCTTTCAATTCAAATTTTGTTCAATATATGGTTCGTGATGAGTACTATCTGTATTGTAAATAGTTGCTGCTAGTTCAATGTAATGAGCATACGTTACTAGTCTAGTACCACCAAAATCACCTTCATCCTCTTGGACAGTAGGGGTCTTCCATAAAAATTAATATATCTTCCCCTGCTCAGTACTGGGGTTGTTGGTGGCTGCAAAAAGTGTCACAGGTCATATAGCCAACTACTTACCTTGTTGGAAGGTTGTACAATTTCCTTGTTGCTTGATGATACTCTTCAAAAACTCTTGTATGTTCACCCATCAAACTATCATGGAAATCACGTAAAATCAATTTGAATAGTAGCTAATGTTAAGGTATTACTTTTTTTTTTCCTTTTTTGTTTTTGATGAATAAATATGCTTTCATTGAGAATAAATTAAATAATAGTTTATCACCAAAGCCTACATAGAAGCATTAAATTTAATAAGGGACCAAAGATCGCTTGGAGAATGCTTGATCCCTCTAAAAACTTTATTGTTTCTCTCGCCCTAGAGGCCCCATAAATAGCAAACACCTCAGCCTGCCACAAAAACTGCCCCTATGACTAGTCGACATGAGGCCAAACTCCTAAAATGGCTTGCTCCACATGAAATAATCAATATCACAGCCCCAAAGAATATGATCATGATACCTTGCCTCCCTTCCACAAAGAATGCAACATTAGACCAAAGAGATTGGGCACCTTCCTCAATTTTATAGATGAGGATGAAATGCACCTCATAGTATGTAACTTATGAATTTTCTAATGAAGAGATATGTTAGGTGGAAAAGACTCAGGGATGAATAATAGAAAAAATAAGTTGCAAGCCCCAAAGAGCTCTAATGCTTTCATTCTCAGAGTAACACCTACCTAGAGGTCACGTATTTGAACGTTTGAGTGAGCTTAATATGGAAAAGCTTTGATGTCCCCAAAGTCTAGGTCTTGGAGCAGGTGCAGACTACACAAGATTAGGAAAAAGGAGTTGCAAGAAATTTGAAATCAAACTTAGCTAGCATTGGGTGTTCAATAAGGGTCATGGGTTTATAGATAGAATAAGTCCCATCCATGGTGGCTACCTACCTAAAATTCACTATCCTGCGAGTTTCTTAGACACCAACATGTTGTTGGGTTAGGTGAGGTGTTCATGAGATTAGTCGAGGTGTGCACAAACTGTCCTGGACTCTCATGAATTAAAAAATTAGCTAGCCAAAGCATGACAGGCTTTTTTGACTTAAACTTTTCTTTTCTTTTTAAATGTTTATTCCATGAGAGAAACTAAAGAATGAACTGTGATCTTTGCTCCACACTTTTTTTTTTTTTTTTTTTTTTTTTTTTCATTT
>NW_019272062.1:758027-770987 GCF_002738345.1 Cucurbita maxima
TTTTTTTTTTTTTTTTTTTTTTTTTTTCCATTGAAAAGGGTAGATCAGCAAATATCTTAAGGAAACATTTTGTGTGCCCAATTCCAAAGAAATCTCAAGGTTTCTTGATAATCAAGCTTTGACCAATTTGTCATTTTGATTCGGTTCAGGTCAGCCTTTGGCCCATGAGCCCTTTTGATAACACTAAAGTAGGGACAAGATCAGATACTCCTTTAAGGCCTTGAAGAGGTTGCCTTGCAGTTAATCCCAAATGTAGTTGGTACTTCCTCTTAAGTATCTTAAAGAACACCAAACACTCGTTGGACAACTTTGAGTTGAACTAACTCACTACTTAATGATAAATTCATCCTGGAGATACTAAGTGGAAGGAAAAAGCTCATTTCTTAGATTTTCTTTGAATTCTCTTTCACTCAGGTTGCCAAAAGGCTTAAAGAACAAAGATCTGAAAGGTTTGAACAAGTTAAATGGTAAATACACTTCTCCAAACAAAATTGAAAGCCACAATTTACAGGGCTATAGATGTTCCAAATATTTGTAAAAACTGAAAAACACACTATTTCTCCTATGGAAAAAGCAACTTGATCAATCTAAGACCGCCCATAACTCTCTTTTGAAAATGTTGAATAGTATATTAATTGTCTAGTTAGGCTTTACATGTTACGAGACTTGGAAAATTAAGCAGTCAAGTTCAGAATACTTTCTTTGTCAAAACCTCTCCTTTTGAAGATGAATCCATATTAGATCACTCTCTTTGAATTTAATGTCTTTGATGCATGTTGTCATCCTTCTTGTCCTTGTTTTTTTTAAAAAAATATCTTATCTCAACTCGTTCTAATCTTGAAATTCTGGGCATATTTATCATCTTCAACACTATAAAATGAGCAATAGAATGCAGAACAAAGTCCAGCGTACTGATAGGTCTTTAAATCTAAGGACATAAACCACTTTAGAACCATAATGTGTAGTTTGCTTGTAGATTGATCATAAGAAAATTCCCTAAGAGGTTGGATGAGATCCCATTGACGAGTATTCCTTCCTGCATAATGTCTTAGAAGATACCTCAAACTTCAGTTGACAACTCCGGATTTACCATTAGTTCTTTTGAGGATGAAAAGAAGAACTAAGACGTGTGCATAAATGACCTAAAAATTTTGAACTTTTCATCAAATAACAATTTTCATTGATAAAATGAATAATTACAAAGAAAGGATGGTTCATTTTTCTGCACTTCTTTGGTTCTTTTTGTTGTTCTTGTAGGCTTTTTGAGTGTTGGAGTTTGGAGTAAGCTCTTTATATTTCTGGTTTTTTGGGATGGATGGGCTGTGTTTGTTTTATTTTTGGTAGTTTATTTATTTATTTTATTTTGGTATCTGTAATCAATATTTTTAACCTATTCTCTAAACCATAAACTAGAAATTCTTAGAACTCTTGACAACATGACAATTGTGTATATATTCTCATACCCTATATCTCTTTCGACCTATTGCCAATAAAAGTTTTGTTAAATAAGGGTCAAAGTTTTATCCTTCCCAAATTTCCTTTAAGCTACCTCACTTGAAGTGAGAATGAATTCTCTTACTGGCAATGTGGAACATAAAGATGGTTAGCTTTAAAGAGAAACCCCACATGAAAATTATTTTTGTTAATAGGAAACAATAACCATTCATTGATATGATGAAATGGGATACAAAAGAAGCTCCTATTGAGAAATAATTATAAAAAAACACCCCCATTGTCTAGCAAGGGTGTCGAGGTTATAATACAAAAGGGGAGCAAGCTAAAAGAGAAGTAGAATCAATAAATAGGCAATGTCAAGATTCTTGTCCAAGAAGATGCGAGTGTTTTGTTCCGACCAAAGACTCCAACAGAAAACACGAACATGGGTAAGCCAAAGGATCTTTTTGTTCGTTTTGAAAGGGTGTCCCAAAAAAGAAGATTATTATTCTAGTAAGGAAAGCTCCAACCAAGAACACCTTGTAAGAAATTCCTGAATTTGGTGGCAAAGGAAATTACTGAAGAGATGGAAGGATGTTTCATTGTTGCTATAGCATATAGGGCAGCAGCTGGGGTATAAGTATAGCCATTGAGGACGGCATTGGAGCTTAACAAAAGTATTAATGCTAAGAGGGGCTAAGCTCCCATATAAATAATTTCACCTTTCTTGGACAACGACCAATCCAAATATGGTTATAGATATAGCTGATTTCGTGCACACATTGGCTGTTGATAAAGCCCTTGATTTAGATGAGAAAAAACCATCCTTTTCCAAAGCCGAGTGCCAAGAGTCTTCTTCACAGGTTGAATCATGAAGGGGCAATTAAATAGTGGATAAAGTGGCGCATTCTTCAATTTCAGGCTTCATGAGATTTCTACGGGGATGAAGGATCCCAAAATGCAGCAATAGGTGCGTCTTTCTTGCTCGATAAGTAAAAAAGCCCAGGGAAGAGTTTTTGAAGATTTGAGACTCCTATCCAAACATCTTTCCGAAAGGATGTGCGGTGATTGTTACCGACCTAGGAAATATGTGCATAAAGCATTTGTTTCAAGTTATTTGTGCATTTTAACGACTTGTAGGAAGAATGCATGGTTTTGGAATCCAGTTTAAGGTCAAATTGGATGGAACCATATTTGGAGGCAATAACCTAACACCAATGAGCCTCCTGCTTGTTGATACTAATTTATTGGCAAGATGGGACAACTGCAAGTTGATACTGATGTCCATCAAATTTTTGGCAATTTATGTTAAGGCTCGTTGCTTCTTCAAAGCGTTTGATAATGTTGAAAAGGTTACAGAAAGAGTAGCGCCATCGACAAACTGTAGATGAGTAATAGGGATGACATTGGGCTCTTTACCGACTTTGAATCCTTTGATCCAACCATCTTGTTCAGCATAGTAGGCGATGGGTTGCAGTTCACTCCACTCGGGATATAGTAACCCCGCTGTACCATCATCGACCACTCAGCTTGGCTGAACCCAGGATTCACCTTTCACAACTTAATATCCTCTTGTGTGTTATTTAAGGAACAGTTTCGGTCCTTCCATTTTGGAATCAACCATATTCCTCGATTCTAGATATGCGTTATGCTTTCTTAATACTTGAGCTTTGTTGAGTTCATCTCTCACTTCTTATCATAGTTCTCAACTTGATTGTCAAAGTTACATTGGTAAAGACGACAATGGTTTAAACATCCTTTTTCTTTTGTACATCGGCAATTGTTAATGATATGTTCTTCCCTTCTATAAACCATATAAAGCCAAGCCATTCGATAAATTCATTCGGCATCATTCTTCTTTCAATGTCTAGGTTCCAATAATATTGAAAGAACGATATATGGTAAGGGGAACAAAGAATTGTTTTGCATTGCGAGGTATATGGTGGCAGTTACTAGTAGTCTTTTTGGGATGATAAATCCAAGTTTCATCCAGCTTGGCGGTTCTATTCTATAACTCTATTTGGTTGCATCTTCTCGATTATGGTTTACTCAAATCTTGAATCTACATGGATGATGTCCCATTATTTTTATTTTGTTTAATCAGATGTTCTTTCCTCCGTTGGATTTTTATGTTTAGTTATTTCGAGGCGTTTAGTCATTCTTAGGCTTGTTAACTGAGACTAGTTCCAATTTACAAAGACGCCTCGATGAGAAGAATGTTCGAAAATGTTCTCTGATTTACAGTTGTTACAATGTAATTATGTGTTGCTCATATGAACAGGTGAATGAAGAAACAGTTGCCACAAGAACAGTTCTGGAAGGGAAAGGGACAAAATATTCTTAAACATTGTGAATATGAAGGCTACTAGGGGCTTGCCTTTCCCATTCGCAAGTCTTTGACAAGGAACTCGATTTATGTGCCTGAAGAGTTTATAAACATGGGTGGTGTTGTTGGTGCAAGTAAAATATTGTGATAGTTTATTTGGTCATGAAGGTTGAGTTTATATGGTCTTGGTTGGTATCTCAACTGTGTTGAAAATAAATGCAATTCCCAAATTCTTTCAAATGGCAAGTTCGATCAAAACAGAACTCGAGTTGTGTTCGGGTAAATATTTTCTTTCTATGGCATGTTTTTGCTTCGACATATTTAGTCTAAAGAATAAAACTCCATCAAGTTGTCTAAGGATTCCTCATGTCTTATGATAGTAAATGGATTCGGACATGATACCAAGTTCTTATGTTGAAAGATTCATTATTATAATGTATAAAGTATCTCGTTTTACTTATTTCTCTAAACGTTCACTTTTGAAAGCATTTTCATTCTCATGTTTGAAAGTTCATCTTTGCATGCAAAAGGATTCTAATATGCCTAGACTTGTGAAATAGTTCAAGCTTTTAAATGAATTATTACAATACTTTCTTCAAATTACAGGTCAACAAATGTAGAGCGATATATAAAAATTAATAGAATTGTCCTTTGATTATTGAAATATTGAGCGAAAAATTAATTGAAAAATAAATTTGGAAGATTGAATGTTCAACAAATCAGAGTGGCGCAGCGGAAGCGTGGTGGGCCCATAACCCACAGGTCCCAGGATCGAAACCTGGCTCTGATACTAAAGAAAGGCTTCCGATTTTTTGTTTTTTAAACCCCTATTTAGAGTGTATTGGGCCCATTGGATTTTCTAATTTCAGAGTTAAAAAGTCCATTCTTTGTCTGAGACTGTGGCCCTTTTGTTTATACTTCATTTTTACTTTTAACTCTCTATTTTTTTTTTTTTCCTTTTTATTCTTAAGAAAAAGGGCAAAAATGAGATTTGGCCTATGGAGCCCTCAATAAAATTAAATAAGTTAGAAATTTTAAAATAAAATTAAAAAATTAATTATTGTCGGAGATCGAGCGTTACAATTCAAAGACCCTAAAACGATAAAAAATTACTCAAAGGAAAATTTAGAGTTGAATTACCTTGTTGACCGAATATCTCAAACTAACCAAACTTATTTGAGATTCAAATCACTCCACGAGCCAACAAAGTGATCCAGTTAAACTTCAATGATTCTAAGCATGTAACCTCAACCACATAGAATTGCATAAAAAAAAACATAGCTTTAGACTAAAGAAAGCACCAATGCTCAAATGAAACTCTTGATTTTCCAGAGTTTTATTACCATAATTAGTCATCATGTGTAATCTAAAGTAAATAAAAAGTGTTAAAACAAAAAATACATTAATGAACCACCATAAATCTAGATTTCAATATCCACCAAGAATTTGTAACTATCTAAGAGTAAATGAAGCCTTATTTGAAGTATCTTGAAGTTGTTGCAATGAAGCTTCATTCTTCTAAATATTGTATTAAGAGTTTAACTTTAATGAAACTTGGTTTCGGTTTCACTTGTTAGTTTGAACTTCCTTGAAGTTTATAATATATGATTGAGATGTAGACATTGGAAGCCGCTCACGGGTGAGAACCATTTCGTAGACATTGGAAAACTATTCTAATTGCTCAAATCCGTCAAGAATTGAGGAAGAACGAGAGGTAATATTTCAAATTTTCTTTAAGATTTGAAAGTTTTTTTTGAAATTAGGTTTTGACATTTTGATATGTTGTTCTTGGAAGGATTTCTTACAACTTTCATGAAGGAAGCTAAGTTGAATCAGTTCCGACAAACGTGAAGAATCGTGATATTTATGGTTTTGAGCATTATTTGGACAAGTTTATTTTTGTGTATAGTTAACAAATTAGAAAAAATTAATTTGGCTAGAAATATGGATTAAAACTCTACTACATTGGTGAAGGAAGCAAGTTGATTCATGTGACGTAGAAGTACAAAAAGTTAAAGAAAATAGAAAATAATCGAGAAACCGAGAAAAACATGAATTTGAATACGCAGATCTAGAACGAGAAGAGGACACTTGTCAAGCAACAAGTGGGATACATGTCAGCAAAGGAGCAAGACACGGGTTGACTAGCTTAAGGGGAGACATGTTTGGCGAGGCAAGCGACATGTATCATGTCAGTAAAGGTCGACCTAATTCAACCTAATAACTCGCGCACAACACGATCTGCAAACCCGTCTTCCTAAATCCAAACCTCGACCCGACTCGATTGCGAGCATGCCTTGGAGCGTGTGTGGAGGCACATGAAGCACATGTATTCTCTCTTTTTTGCCTGTTCGACCTCCGTTTGACTATTTTTATACTGATTTCAATACTAATCTTAATATGACTTGAGTCACCTCCGAGAGATTTTTTAAAAATTTGGAGTCCTTCACAAATGAAAAGGCTTTCTTAGGAAGACATGCTTCATCAATATAAGTAGCACACGAATTGTACGGATCGATAAGACGTGTTAGTGTGCGACCATTTCTTACCTGAGGCGGTTAAAGTATGCATGATTAGGACTCCATAAAGGAAATTTGTGATGCATGCCAAATTTTATGCTTTTAGTCATGCGAGAATGAAGGATGAGATATTGTGATCTATACTCGGCCTGATTGATAGATGTTATCTCTCTGTTGAGTTTGCTTGAATGTTTATATTATGATTTCTATACTTTAGGTGATTAATATGAATATCTCCATAATAAGCATGGATGGATAAATAGATTATGTTTCACATTCTTTAGGTGATCGATAGAAATATTTTCCTAACAATGCATGTACGAGCGAACCACGTTAAAATTAGGGTTCAAGAACTAGAGCCATTTTCAAGTTGGCTTAAGACCACGAATTTCCAATGGACCAAACCTCCTGTAATCATGAGCAATGATTAGAGGTCTAGACCTAGGTGCACCCAAAGATTGGATTAGCTCCTAGGAGCTAACTTCAAGCGTTTTGAAAAATGCGAGATGAGGACTAAACTGCCTAGACACCCCTTAGAACCTAGTAAACCTCCACGACATCTAAGAATGATTAAGAAATTTTAACATGTTTAATAGCAGTGCGAACGATATTACTAGAAAGGTCACTCGAGTTACTATTAAATGTAGGGTCAGACCAAGGTTGACACCACAAATCCATAAATTAGTCTTGGAAAAAGACATGGGACTACATGCATCGTTAGCACAAGACAAAGGAGGATTTCTATTGAGTACAAAAATGGGACAAGGTAAAGGCTGCAATTTTATAAATCGATCTTCGAAAAGACTTGGGATAACATAAGTATATGACTGATTTAGATAAGTGCTCCTATTGAGTATAGGAACATGACAAAAGTGAGGCCACTATTCTGTAAATCATTTTTAAAGTGGACTTAAGACTATGTGGGTAATTTTTTAAGAATGGATATTTGTATTGAATTTAGAAATGAATTAGGATTGACATAACGATTCTATAAACTGGTCCTAAGGAGGGACTTGGAATTACACGGGTAATTAACTCTTTTGTTGAGCACCGAAATAGGGTTTGTTATTGAGTTTTGAATTTTTGTTATGATCAAACCTTGGTTTTCGATCTAAGTTCTTAATCTTAGTTCGAATCTAAGAACCATAGTTACGAGGTTTTAAGTTCTTAGCCTTGAGAACTTGGGTTTTAGCCAATGGTCTTATACTTTAGCGTTTAGCTCATGTTTTTATTCTTATTTCTTGTTCTCTTCTCTATAACACTCTTCCTAGGATTTAAGAAACAAGACATTGGACTTGGAAAACCTACGTCTAAAGCTCCAAGTATTTCAAGCAATGTAGTTTGAACGTGTATCCAAGGCTTCATGCATTCTCAGTGATACAATTTGAACAATGTAGTTTGAAACCTACATCCAAAGCTTTATATATTCCAAGTAACATAGTCTGAATCATGATCGTGTTGTGTCGTGGGAGGTTTAGGGGTTCTTAGTTCATATTTAAGGTAATATATTCTCTTTGTGCCAACTCTGTGTTCATGGAATCTTCGTGAATTCCTTTAAGGAGATCATTAGGAGTATTTTGATCTTATAATGTTTGAGTTTGAGTCATTCCCCAAACATGTTTGGTATATATCATGCAAGAACTTCTTGTGGCTTGGTGTCTGTATTTTCTTGGTGGTCTTAGGATTTGTGTTATACTCTTTTCTTTGTACTTGTCTTTAGAGTGTTTTCTTAGTATCACAGTTTGTTGGGTCCTTATTCCAAAAGTTATTCTTATAACACAAGTCCACAGAAGTCTTGTAATAATTTTTTTTAGATCCTAAAACAAATTTTCAACTCAAATAATATATATTTTTTTTGTTTGATATAATAAATAAAATAAAGTTTCGTTTTCAATTTAATTATTAAAATATCGAGCCGAATATTAATAAATTTTGTGTACATTTTAAGTATAATTTTTAAGGAATAAATAATTATGAAAGAAAATAGATAAAACCATAGGTTAATCAACAAATCAGAGTGGCGCAGCGGAAGCGTGGTGGGCCCATAACCCACAGGTCCCAGGATCGAAACCTGGCTCTGATAAAAAACAGAGTCTTCCGACTTCGACTGTTGTTTATTTTCTTTTGGGCCGGATTCAGAGGATGTTAGGCCCATTGGATTTATCCATTGGGCTTCAGCAATCTCCGGCTTTCGACATTTTGTTTTTATTCTTTCTCCAATTATGACGGTTTAATCGAATTGGGCCCATTTAGATGGTATTGGGCCTATTGGATTTTCTAATTTAATACACAATTCAGATTTTATTGAATTATATTTTCTATTTTTTTTATTTTAGTTTTACTTTTCCATATATATTTCTATATATTATTTTAATTTACAACACCTAGAAATTAATTAGAAAAACTTAATTAGTTTCAATTTTGTTCGTATCTTCCCACAATCCTCCCTAGGAATGTACATTTAATCCGACAACCCGAACTATAAGGGTTGGATTAAGTTCATTTTTCTGAACCCAAACTCAAAGTTTTGAGCTCATGGGATAAAACCTTCGGGTTGACCCGAGCCAAATAAAAACATATAAATTATATTAAGAAACTTAACGTATTAATGGTTTGGAGCTTACAAGGGTAAGAGTATGTGAATATTGTGATTTGAATCATATTAATAAGTCAAATTAAAAAATTAATTTTCGTAGAGGCTCAAGCGTTACCATTCAAGAACCCTCAAACAATAAGAAATTACCCGGAGGAAAAGTAAGAGTTGAATTACCTAGTTGATCGAATATCTCAAACTAACCGAACTTATTTGAGATTCAAATCACTCCACAAATAAAAGTGATCAAATCAAACTTCAATGTATGGAATCTAAACCCGAATTGAAGAAAAGAAAATTTAGTTGGTCAAGTTCATTTTACAAAGACAACATAAATGGTTTATGAAGTCTCAAAATGAAACTCTTGATGTTCCAGAGTTGTAATCTTCAACTTTTGTTACCATAATCAGCCATCATGTAAATGTACTAAAAATGCATAAACGAAGGTTCATTCTTCTAAATATGACATTAATTCTAACTCTCTTCAATGAAACTAAGAACTTAACTTCATTGAAGTTTATAATATATGATTGAGATATCTTGGTTTATATCATCAGTTGTAATTGTAAGACCCGAGCTTCGATAATGATTAGTTTTTCAAATTTTTCCTTAAAAGTCCTAAATTATGGGATTTTATTGAAGGCCTTAAATTTTAAAACTTGGTGAAGGAAGCAAGTTGATTCAAGTTACGTCAAAAAAAAAATCAAAGAAAATAGAAAATAGTCGAGAAACAAAGGAAAACTGGAATTCAAATACGCGGGTTTGGAAGGAGAAGAGGACACGTGTCAAGTAGTGAGTGAGATACGTTTCGACAAAGGAGCAAGGCACGGTTGACTAGCTAAAGGAGAGACATGTATGGCGAGGGAAGCGAGATGTATCACATCAGTAGAGGTCAACCGAATTCAATATGATAATTCGCGCATGACACGATCTGCCTACCCATATTCCTGGATCCAAACTGCGACCCGACCCGATTGCGAGCACGCCTTGGAGCGTGCGTGGGAGGCACGTGAAGTGCATATGGTCTCTCTTTTTTGCCTGTTCGACCTCCGATTGAATGCTTTTTATGTTGATTTCGATACTAATCCTAATATGACTTGAATGATGACCTACCAGAGATTGTTTTAGAAAATTTGGAGCCCTTACCAAACCAAAAACCTTGCTCAGGAAGGCACGTTTCGTCGATATAAGTAGCACTCGAATTGTAAGAATCGTTAGGACGTGCTAGCATGCGAGCATTTATTACCTTAGGTGGTTAGAGTATGCATGATTAAGACTCCATAAAGGCAATTTAGATGAGATGCTATGTATGTTATGAAAAATTATTGAATTGCCCTTAGGATGAGAATTTGTGATGCATGCCAAATTTTATGATTTCGGTTGTGCTAGAATAGAGGATGAGATATTATGATTTGTACTCGGGGTGATTGATAGATGTTATCTCTCTGTTGAGTTTGCTTGAACGTTTATATTGTGATTTCTGTGCTTTAGGTGATTGATAGGAATATCTCCCTAATAAGCATGCATGAATAAATAGATTGTGTTTCTCGTGCTTTAGGTGATTGATAGGAATATTTCTCTAACAAAGCATGCATGAGTGAACCAAGTTAAGATTAGAGTGCAAGAACTAGAGCAGTTTTCACATTGACTTAAGACAACAAGTTCTTAGTGGACCAAACACCCTACGATCATGAGCGATGATTAGAGGTCTAGACCTAGTTGCACCCAAAGATTGGATTAGCCCTGAGGAGCTAACCCGAGGCGTCCTAAAAATGCGAGATGAGGACTAAACCGCCTAGACACCCCTTAGCACCTAGTAAACCTCCACGACATTTAAGAATGATTAAGAAAGCTTAACATGTTTAATAGTAGTGCGAACAGTATCACCAAAACTCCGAGGCCACTTGAGTTACTATTAAGTGGAGGGATGGATCAAGGTTGACACTGTGAATCTATAAACTAGTATTGAAAAAAATGACTTGGGACTACATGCGTAGTTAGCACAAGACGAAGATTCCTATTGAGTATAGAAATGGAGAATGCTATAATCGATAAATCGATATTCGAAAAGACTTGGGATAACACAAGTATATGGCTTAGGTAAGTGCTCCTATTGAGCGTAGGAACAGGACAAAGGCTGAGGCTGCAATTTGGTAAATCATTCTTAGAGTGGACTTGGGACTACATAGGAAGTTTTTTAAGAATGAGTATTTTTATTGAGTGTAGAAACGAATCAGGACTGATACTACGATTCTATAAATTGGTCGTAAGGAGGGACTTGAAACTACATGAGTAGTTCACTCTTCTATTGAGGGTAGAAATAGGTTTAGACTAACGTTGTAATTTCGTAACCAGTCTTTGAGGAGACTTGGGACTACACAAGTAATCTTCAGGGAGAGTGCTTGTCATGACTCGATGTCCACGAACTGCAACTTAATTAGAAACTTGAAAACATGAAAAGACACGATAAAAGAGACAATAAAAAAATTTTACATTAAAAAAAACATCAATATATTTTACATACAAATCCACGGTAAAGTTTGAATACATTGGGCTTAATAGACAAAATGACTTAAAGAGTAAAACAATGGAAACATAGTCTCGCTCTATATGGAACCTGCTACAGATCCGTTTCCATCCTCGAACAACTCCTTCTTGTCGCTTTAAAAAGATAAAAGAATATGAATTAGTACAAATAATCAATAAGTAGGCTACTTGTAGGCTCTTAATCGTGTCCTTAAGATAGGCTCTTAATTGTGTCCTTAAGATGTGATAGAATATCACTCTTTCAAATAAGGTTCTTGTTCTTGACTGCCCTCAGATTTTGTTATTGAGTTTTGAGTTTTTGTTAGATCTAACCTTGGTTTTGGGTTTGAGTTCTTAATCTTAGATCCGACTAAGGAACTTAGTTATGAGGTTTTAGGTTCTTAGCCTTGAGAACTTGAGGTTTTGGCCCAAGTTCTAGTTCTCATACATTAGTTGTTGTTCTTGTTCTTGTGCTGAGTTTATGTTCTTGTTCTTGTTTCTTGTTTCTTGTTGTGTCCCTATAACACTCTTTCCATGGACTTAAGAAACAAGACATGATCATGAAAAACCTATGTCTAAAGCTCCAAGTATTCCAAGCAACATAGTTTGAACGTGTATTCAGGGCTTCATGTATTTCCACGATATAACTTAAAACCTACACTCAAGGCTTCTTATGTTCTCAACGATGTAGTCTAAAACCTGCATTCAAAGCTTTATATATTCCAAGCGATGCAACCTGAATCATGATCGTGTTGTAGCGTGGGAAGTTTAGGGATTTTTAGTTCATGGTTAAGGTAATATATTTTCTTTGTGCTAACTAGGGACATATCTTGGTTTATTGTTTCATGAGTCATAACATGTAGTCAACCTAGTAGTTATGCCGAACGTGGCCCTCAATTACTGTCCATGAAAAATCGTGATGATCACATGATTGGTGCAAGACATGAACGTGAAATCCAGCAAGAAACGTGGTTAGGGCATCTCATCTAGGTGAAGAAAACATAAAACCCAAACGTGACATCCTACTAAAATCATGGTGCAAGGCATCCCACCTAAAAGACAAAAACATGAGTCTCAGGAAGCACATCGTGGAGGAAGATCTCGAGTCACCTTAGACATGATTAAAGTATTACCTAGCAATTTTCTTTTTTTAGAGTTTTAGTAAATTTAGGGCATTGTCTTGTTCATGTCCTTAGGGTAGCATATCTTAGCATAATTTTCTGAGCTAACCCTAGGGAAATGCATAATGGTAACACATCCTATCTTCATGGCATACTTAGAATCCGTGGCCCTAAAATATACCTGTCTCATTTGTATATCACATCTTATGAGCTTGAGCCATTCCTTCCCATTTGTCATAACTCTTGGTGAATTCCTTTAAAGAGGTCATTAAGGGTATTTTTGTTTTATACTGCTCCAAAATTTTCTATATATATATATATACCCGTTCAAGAATTTCTTATGCCTTTTCATGTCTATATTTTCTTGGGGGTTGGTGGCCTACATGTACAATCCAAAAAAAAAAAAAAAAAAAAAAAAAAAAAAAAAAAAAAAAAAAAAAA
>NW_019272062.1:771623-839796 GCF_002738345.1 Cucurbita maxima
AAAAAAAAAAAAAAAAAAAAAAAAAAAAAAAAAAAAAAAAAAAAAAAATCTTGTCGGACTAAAACAATTTGCCCCACTCTCATTCATATATATATATTTATTGTGAAATAGGAGGAATTAAATAAAGTTTAGTTTTCAATTTAATTATTGAAATATGGAGCAGAATATTAATAAAAAATTTATTCCTTTTAAATAGAATTTTTAAGGAATATTGAAGACTAAAATAATTAATTTAAATATATTAAAACTAAAACCATTGGATTAACAACAAATCAGAGTGGCGCAGCGGAAGCGTGGTGGGCCCATAACCCACAGGTCCCAGGATCGAAACCTGGCTCTGATAAGACAAAATGAGAAAGGCTTCCGTTTTCTTTTGGGTATTAGACAAATTGGGCCCCATTCAGAGGGTGTTAGGCCCATTGGATTTATCCGTTGGGCATTTGGAGGGTGTTGGGCTCTCCGGCTTCCGACCTTTTGTTTTTATTCGGATTTTCTAATTTAATACACATTCAGATTTTATTGAATTATATTTTCTATTTTTTTTTATTTTAGTTTTATTTTGCCATATATATTTCTAGTAGATACTTATTGAGTCACTGTACTCATACAGGTATGAAGGAGTTGGTTGAATATGGAAGTGGATCGGAAGAATGTCATACAGAGTCACATTGTGTTCAAACTCCTCTAATGTTTTAATTTGGGCGTGGCACAAATAATTCATGATCTTTATGGTTTAAGTTAGGTTTTGATCTATCTTTCGAACCTTCTCTACAAATACAGAGCCACATTGTATTCAAACTCCTCTTCATCAAGTTTTCTCGTTTAGATCAACTCTACAAATAGATAATGAGTTTTAAAGGCTCGAGAGGATTGTTCCTAGTTCCTACCTTCAATGAACGTTGATCCTAGTCAGCATCTTC
Organism: Cucurbita maxima; assembly: GCF_002738345.1. Taxonomy (NCBI): domain Eukaryota; kingdom Viridiplantae; phylum Streptophyta; class Magnoliopsida; order Cucurbitales; family Cucurbitaceae; genus Cucurbita; species Cucurbita maxima. The sequence goes on from NW_019272062.1 coordinate 772,544, forward strand.
CCCCTCGAGAACACAAATCACACGACTCGTTTTTTTTTCTTATTCATGGTTTTGGTTTGCTTTTTCTCATTGCACTCCCATCCCATTTTCAATGTAAATGTTGATAGCACAAATTTCACGTGAATTTGTTTGATTTGTATAAACCCAACTATGATTTATTGAGTCGAATGCCTACAAAACAATCTTCACGTGTTTGGAGCTTACCATACATGCTTCAATGTGTATGCTAGATAAGAGTTTCGAAAAGTGTAATAAAAGTTAGAGTTTGAAGAGTGGTTAGGACTTCTTCCATAAAAATCTTCATCATTTATTTTGAATAGGTTGAGCAGGTGTGAATCGATACCATCGACATGTTATGAGGTATCAAAACACCGAGGGTACTTACTCTAACATAGTTAACAGTTAAACTTGTTTAAACCAATTCAAGGTGAATTGATAATTTCTAAACTCATCATAAGTAGGTTGGCGGGTGATCGTGACACCATTAGGGACAACATTCACACTAGCACTACAAATGCCGAACATTGAATTGTTGTATTCGTTTTATGAAATTGATAGCCGATGCTTAATTAAGATAGTTGAGAATCAAAACGATATTATAAGTTTACGAAGGCAGTTGACCATCGACCATTTTGCATACAAATAAAAAAAATGTAAAAATAAAAAAATAAATGACTTAACAAGTAGGATCGTCCTTCCTTGTAGAATTTGTTGCTTGTATGAGTTGTATTCTAATACTATTCTCCTCTGCCTGTATTAAAAAAATAATAATAATAATAAATAAATAAATAAAATTTAGTTAATTAATTTTAAATACTTGAAATTACACGTACCAGTAATGTGGTAACGGAGCAAACGGCATCCTCTAATTTCTCCAAGCAGTCTTCCTGTTCTTTAAATATGCTTAACCGCTCCGTTAGCATGTACAACGTTTTCTCCAGTTCCTAGTATTTTATTATAAAAAAATATAAATAAATAAACCCTAATTAATTAATAATATTTCGTTTATATAATTTCAAACCATTATTACTTTCAATAAATGTTAAATAAATATTAATATCTAATTAATTCTATTTTTCACATTTACAATATATATATATAGGAATTACCTCGGATTTGCGTTTGGTGATCATTGCCTCTAGTTTGGTCATCACTTCCATGGCCATGCTCAATGCTTGTTCTAACCCCTTTATGTCACTCTGTTTCAAATTCAATTCATAGCTAAAAACGTCAATGAATCGCTTGTTTTATTAATAATGATTGGTTTGGTGCAAGTCGACACACAAATAAAACAAATGTAGATAGCTAGCCAACGTTTTTTTATCCTCTCGAAGCTGATTTTGACCTTATTGAATGTAATTAAGATTAGTATAAGTCTCGTTTATTCAATTTAAGTAGTTTGTAAGAAGTAGGACTATTGGAAGAGTTAGACGAATGTTCTTAATATGGTGGAATACCTCTATACAAGTCGTTACAAACTTTGAGGGGCAAGTTAAGCCAATCTTGAAAATAATATAGAATGTCGACTAAGGCCAACCAAGTAAGTGGCCCTAATATTGATATGGTTGGAAGAGTTGTCTTTTGTATGTGACACGTGTCAAGTGGCCACTACACATGTCATGTATTTGATATGACTGCTATGTTATGACGATATGATATGTTATGATAACATGTGATTTTTAGATGATATGTTATGTTATAATGACATGTTAGGCTATGAGATGCCATGTTGTACTATGACACAAATATGCTGCACAACCCCCAAGTAGTGTTATGAATGACACAATTTATGAAAGCTTATGCATGTATGTTATATTGAACGCAACTATTTGTGGGAAACAATCACACTCTTTATTAAGACCAATCGATAAGCGATTATAAGACATTCGGTAAAATACTACTTCACTTTGCTCTACTTGAGACTGCTTGGGATTTCTTTGGATGAAAACATAGGTAGGGTAGATAAGTATTTATACTAGACGCTATACATCTCTTCCTAAAATATCTAAATCTTTTCCTTAAAATATCTACTATCTTTATTCTAAAATACCTAAATTGTTTTCCTAAAAATAAGTATACAATGTGCTCATATAACTATTGGGTTTGACCCTATTGAGCTAATGATGATATTTTAACACTCCCAAGCACTAGTCCTCATTTGCTGCACCATGTTGAGCTCACAAGAAACCTCTCATATTAGCCCTTTTGTAAATAAGTTTGTCACTTGGTCATCTATCTTGATCTGCTGCATCTCGATTACTTTCTTAAGAACTTTCTCTGTAATGACATGGTAGCGCATCTCCACATGCTTTTTTTTAGCATGAAACACTGAATTTTCTGTTAGGCAAATTGCAGATTGGTTTTGGCAATGAAGGGGTATTGGATATTTAATTTTCTAATGTAAATCCTGTGTTAAGAGTTTCAACCATGTACTTTCTTGAGTCGCTCTGTACTCTACTTCTATAGTGACAATGATACTGTTGGGTGTTGTTTGCTACACCAAGAAATTGTTCTCGAACCGAGCTTGAACACATACTCGATGCTTGATCTTTAGGTATCATGATATCCTCCATAGTCAGCATTACAGTATCTAGTTAGCTTGCCGTTTTCGTTTCTTATGTACAAAAGATCGTGATCGATTGTACATTTGACATATCTCAAGATCCGTCGAACCACATCCAAATGAGGTTTCTTTTGATTTTGCATGTACTGACTCATGACTCCAATTGCATTCTCAAATTTCTTCGGTTGATCCATGTAGATCTCTCTGTTTAACTCTTCGTGCAAGAAAGTATTCTTCATATCCATCTACCATAATTTCCAATCTCTATTTACCACAAGTGCTGAAGGAACTTGTACGATAGTGATTTTCGCTATTGAACTAAATGTTTTATCATAGTTTAGTCTATATTGTTGAGAGAACCCTAGAGCTGCTGTTCGAGCCTTGTATCTCACGATTGATCCATCCAAGAGACACATTATATTGTAAGAGATGGGTTTGATATCTTTTGGTCTTGGCACTAGTTCCCAAGTTTGATTTTGCTCAAAGGTTATAGTTTCTTCCTTCATTGCCTGCTGTCAAGTCGTATTTTGTGATACTTCTTTATAGTCTCTGGCTCTTTAACTCGTTTTCTATAATAGTTGTATTGACATACTTTGAATTTGACTTTTGATTCTTTTTTATTGTCTAAGATATTGAGTTGTAATTTCCTTTTCACCAAGTTCACTTGATAGAGTCACTTCTTGTTCACCAACATTAATGTCACTTGAATCTTCAAGCATGCAAGCACTTAAGCAAATGTGTATAGTTTGCTCCCCATCTTCTGTAGAAGAATTTCTTCAATGTTGTTCAAGCTTAGTAGTACTTTCTTCTCTAAGGGTCACCCTACTTCCATTGCACCACTTTGATCGTCAATAGTGTAGTTTGAACATCCTGAATCAATGATCAAATCATCTTTGTAATCGATATACTCTCTCATCATCGCCATGAGCGCTAGCTCGTCTTCTTCTATAACACATTGCCTCTGTATCCCATTCTTCCTTCACCTCCATGTTAGAGGATGCCACATTACTTTCGATAGACTTTTTCCTAGACCAACATTCCCTGGACATGTGACCCTTCTTCTCACAATTGTAGCAAATGCCTTCAAATCTCTTCCGAGAGTTTTTGTTGTTCTTCTTCCGAGCTCTCCCTATTTGTGTAGTTCCTTGGTGGCCTATTTTTTTGTCACTATTTTTGTCTCCATGTTTGGTAGATGGTTTATTATTGCTCCGACTTTCACTTGTGTAGAGTGATTTTTCTTCACCCTTTAATGTGATGTTTCCTATTTATTTAGTCTTGACTTCTTGAATGACTAACAAATTTTCAAACTTAGTGATGATGGAGTTGGTCATTCTTGTACAACAATAACAAAACTTCTATATTCTGGTCGCAATTCGTGGATAATGATCTTTTTCATTCGAGCTCCTCCAATGGTAGACATCGGGTCTAGTTCAGTAATTTCTCGGCAGATCGACTTGACCCTCTGGAAGTACGAGCAATTGTCATGTCATGTTGTGAAAGTGATAACAAATCATTCTCTAGAAGTTGTAGCCTCATATTTTTCTTCTTTGAGAACAACATCACGAACATGTTCATACTTTTTTCTGTGTCTTGTCATCCCAAATGTGCTCTAACATCTCTTCTTCGACTGTGATTTTCAAGGTAAACATTGTTTTGACTGCTTTGATTATCCATTTGCACAAGACACCATTAGAATTCTCCTTTGGCGGCGTAGTTTCACTCCCTCCAATGACCTCCCAAAGATTATGTCCTTGTAAATAGGACATCATGCATGTCGTGTTGTAGTTGTCATTGTTGAGTTTCTTGATTCCTCCCAGAATTTGGAAATCACTAATCTTGTTGGCTATACCTCAGTAACACCAAACAAGCTTTTTTGACATAAAATTTGCAGAGTTATAGACTACTCACGACACAAAAAAACTTACTCACTAATAATCTCAATAAATCGTTTTTGGAAGACCACAAAACTGTAACCACATAGCATACTAAGAATTCCAAGAGATCAGATAACCAATACCAACCTCGTTCTGATACCAGATTGTTGAACACAACTATTTGTGGGAAACACTCACACCCTTTATTAAGACTAATCAAGAAGAGATTACAAGACACTTTTTAGAATATTACTACACTTTGCTCTACTTGAGACTGCTTGGGATTTCTTTGGATGAAAACCTAGGTAGGGAAGAGGAGTATTTATAGTTAGCCTATATATTCCTAAAATATCTATCTTTTATCTAAATCTTTTCCCTAGAATATCTAGGTATCTTTATTCTGAAATACCTAAATCATTTTCATAAAAATAAATATACAATGAGCTCCTACAATTATTGGACTTGACCCTATTGAGCTAGTGGTGATATTTTAACATCTTACCTAGAGTAATATGTGAGGAATGAATAGAGTTGCGTCGCATGATTTGTTTTTAAAATGAAAAGTATAAGAACCTCATGCATACTGTATATTCACATACTTCGAGATACTTTCTCTTTATGATGAGCATGGACGTGTAAACTATGAGGATGAGATGATTATCATGCTTGGCATGGTGCACAACGGTCGTTATACCTTTGGGCGTCTGGTTACAGCCTAGAGGAGATAGCCTGACAGTAGACCTAGGGGATATGCTAGCCCACCTAGTGAGCCCACGCTCGTGGGTGTGAGTCATGTGTAGGGAAGTACTACACATCCAATTTTTCTGGGCTAGAGGCCATCTAAGAGACTATGGTTTTAAATGATAGGTCTCAATTCATGTTACATGTGTTTGTATTCTCTAACCACAATAGTAAAGTCAATTACTGATTATTTCTTAAAATACTCCAGTCATGTGCTACTCTTATATTTCCTGTAAAGGCAAGACAGCCCTGTACGATTTTCGTAGGTTGATTTAGCTAATGAGAAAAATCTCTCTCTATTTCTGTAACGCCCCAAGCCCACTACTAATAGATATTGTCCTCTTTGAGTTTTTCCTTTCAGGTTTTCCCTCAAGATTTTTAAAACACGTCTGCTAGGGAGAGGTTTCCACACCCTTATAAGGTGTGTTTCATTCTCCTATCCAACCAATGTTGGATCTCACAATTTCATCTTCCATTTAGAGTAGATCTCCACAAGCTAAATGGACATTTATATGCTCTATTTCGTGTAACTTTTTATGGAGGAAAGAAAATAAAGAATTTCAAAAAACACTAAAACAAACAATTGTTGTAGTTTTGGAGTCAATACCTTAGCACCATGGAGTAGAGGGAGTCTGAGTGAGAGATTGGAAAGAACAGAAGCTAAGCAGCCAACTGATTCTTGGTTTCTTTTGTCCAACTTTGCCCACTGCTTGAGGAGAGTAACTTGAGGGATGATTATTCTGTATAACTTTATCTCCTTCCTCAACTTTTCAACTTCAATCCGCTTTTCTAATATGCCATTTCTCATCCTCATGTTCTGAAGCCGCACGCTGAATATTCTATCCTGTTATGGAAATGGTCCACGATCGAAATATGTCAAAACAAATAAAGGAAACAAAAAAAAAAAAAACAATTTGAGGAGAGAGATCTTTTAGGAGTAGACACGTTAAGCACGTAGCTTTTCAATTCTCTTTGTTTTTGTTAAGAAAAAGCATACCTCTTACGAGTATTTACAGTGAAAAAAAAGTACTCACTAACTTCCTAAAATTTCTCCTCAAATTAAGAACCGTCTTTCTAATTGAAACATAAAACTAGTCACAACTACTATCAATTCTCCTCTAGTTTGCTCTATAAGTTAATAACTTAATCTACTAAGTCTATTAATAATTCTCCTGAGTTTACTCCATAACTTGGTGACTTATTCTATTAAGTCAAGGTTATAAGCTCACAAATATTACTAGTGTCCTTCGTCGATCCTTGTAGAGTAAAAAATTAAATCATCAACTTTTAAAACGATAATCATCATATTTATCAACTGAGTTGTATTCGAATTGACGAGAATATCGCATTACAGTGATGTCTCACAGCATTATTAGTTGCTTGAAGATGAAAAATGTAGGTAAGAGAGAATAGTTGAGTTATACTCGAGAAAGGTTTGATTTCGATATTAACCAAACATCTATAATCAAAAGTTAAATTTGGTAAATTTCAGTAAAATCACATTTTTACCATTCACCCTTCACTTAAAAATTGGGATTATTATGATGATTACAATAAAGCATTAGGGTAGGTTAAAAATTCATCCATATAAATCAATAACTATAATATAAAATAAACATATATAGAAGTAATACCTGAGCAATTGTTTTAACGTTAGCCATGGACCTCTCAGCTTTAACATTAACATACCTCCATTGCAACAACCTATTCTGCAAAATCCTAAACCGATGAAGCTCCGCCGCTTCCACCGTCCCTCCCGCCTTCTTCGATCTAAAAAACCTCAAAACTCCGTTCACAGCGCTGCCTCGACGACCACCTAACTTCCCTCTCCCTCCATATACCACCGCAGGCTCCACCGTCTTCGGTGGAGGCAGAAGGGGAGACCCCAAGGACCGGCCCGGCGACAGTGCCCAAGCGGACGGGGAAGCAGCCGGGGATGACTTCAAGAACTTGGGAAAGCCTGGCTTGGTTTTACAATTCATGGGGTTTAAATTCTCTTCGTCCTTGTTGTTGGCTCTTGACTTTGTCACTGATTTTGATCGGTGGGCGGTTGAGCGTTGGCTGGTGTTTGCAGCGCAGGAGTTGTTCTCCGGTGCAGTTATGGAGGCAGAGGAGCGGCTTTTGCTGCGGAGGAGGGCGGTGGGGGACGGCGGCGGCATGAGGGCCGGGGAGTTTGGACGGCGGAAGCGTGTGTTGTCCATTTTGTGGTGTAGGAATGATTTTTGGTTGGTTTTATATTGGGGAAGAGTGAAAAGTTGAGAGCACGTTGGTGGACAAGGGAGAAATGCAACCCACCAGCTTCTCTCTCATCATTGCTGGATTGACTTTGACTTTTTTAATACTAGTTTCAAATTTTGTTAATATATATATATATATATATATTGAATATGCACGGGTTAGGTTGAATTTTTAAAAAACAAAAATTTGGTTCAGATGGTGAGTTGACAATTTTTTTGTCAGGTCAATCTAACCAATGGAAAAATAGGGTTACAACTTAGCCTAACTTTATTATATTTTTAAGATTAATATGAAAATTAAAAATATTTGACATTGGTAGCATTTGTTAGTGGTGCGTAGTGACTTGTGAATCTTTGATATTTAAATTTTATAGATTTTAGTTATTAATACAATGTATTGCAATTATGAAAGGTCCGGTCATAGTTTAACTATTAGAGAGCGTCTCGTGTTTTGTTAATATATTTAGGGGTAAATATGTTGGATTGAGTCTAATTGGGTTGGATAAACTTTTGGGACTAACCCAATAGAGTTCAGTTGGTGATAAGAGCCACTCCAAAGTTGAGACCCCAACTCTCTATTTTCAGGTTGGGTTAAAGTTATCTAATTTTTTTTATATGAACTATTCTTTTAACAAAAAAAAAATACTAATAACTAAAATTTCATAAACCTCAAATATCAAATATTCACTAATCATAATGCATCACTAATAGTAATTACAAAATTAAATATGATTTATCTACGCAGTAATCCTATAAAGTCAAAAGAGCCTAATATTTACGATAAAAGATAAATTAAAAAAATCAATGAATTTATACACTAGTATGGAAAGTAAATTACTAGGTGTTAGGCATCTGAGGCATTGTCGATCATGGATTGAAGGTTTCCTAAAATTCATCTCGATAAATTTGTTCATCTTCTTCATCGTCGTCGTCGTCATCATAATAAGAACCATAGGAAGATGGACGGTTGAGATCTATCAAAGCTTTTGGTAATCTACAATAACCATTATAATTGTTCATTCTCTTGTGACTTGCATTCTCCTCCTTCACTCCCTTCCTTCCCTCTCTTCTCATCATTAGAAGACACAATGCCGCTTCCGAATCCTCCATCGACATCTCTGCTTCCTCGTCTCGATGCTCATCTATGTGCTGCTTCAACCGTCGCTCTCCAATGGTGAGAGTTGAATGTGGACGATCGTGGTTGATCATCGATATTGACTTCGGTATTAACTTCGGTATCGACATCGGCATTGATTTGAGATTCGATAAGTGAGACCGCACGTGACCGCTCATAGATTTGTCGTTGGAGAAGCGTTTGATGCTGATTTTGTACTCCTTCTCTTTATCCATAGATGAGGAGATGGAAACCTAATCAAAGATAAATTCAAATGAGTGATCTTTTTTTTTTTTTTGTAGGCTAAGTTATTTAAATGAAGTACTTTTAAACTAAAATATCTTCAACAATATCACAAAGATACTTAAAAAAAAAAAAAAAAAAAAAAAAAAAAAATTGTTAGTTTTAGATTTTTGAATATATTATTTTTAAATAATATTTAATATTCAAATAAATATTTTTTCAAAAGCTGAACCTTTAAATTTTTTTAAAAACTCCAAATTATTTTAAAACATTCAAAAAAAAAAATATCTTTAAAATTAAAAAAAAAATTCAAAAATTCTCAGGTGCATATTTTAAAAATACTCATAAACTTTAAAAAATAATTTTTTTTCTGAAGATGCTCTATCAAGTGTATAATAGACGATTTTCGTTTATATACTGACCGCCTATTAACTTTTTGATCTTTTTTATAAAAATTAAGGTTGTTGATATTTTTTAAAGATGTAATTTTTAATTTTTTTTAGGTTAAAAGATATTAAAGAAAATTTTTTTAGTTTAATAATATTTTTTTTAAGAGAGTACTAATTTCCTCCCAAAATTAAATATACCTTAATTTTATTAATTTTTTTAAAGTTTAAGAATATTATTCAATTTTTTAAAAATTAAATGCATACTAAAAGATTATGATGAGGATATGCACGATTTGGAGTAGACAAAAGAGTTATGCTACCGTGAGAAATAAGAATCTAAAATTCAAGGAAGGTGACAAGGTATTCTTAAAGGTGACTCAAATAAAAGATGTCCTGAGATTTAGATGAAAGAGCAAGTTGAGTCCACACTTCGTTAGACCCTTCAAGTTTTTAAATCGGATTGGATCGGTGACATTGATTAGTCTTCCCATCATCCATCTCTATTATGTGTCGCATATCGGATGTTCTGATCATACTTGTCCAAAACATATTGTCTTGGTCATATGCATGTTTCAAACCCGTTTTACTTGTTGTCATGTGTAGTTAGGTTTTTACTATTCCTATCATGTCAATACAAGTGTGGTCACCATCAAGACTAAAATATCCCAAAATTTACTATAGGGAGTGTGACTAGTCGTCCTTACCTAGGTTATAGGCTATCAAATATGTAGTTTTTGTTTAATTTCTTTAAACATATAACAATGCTTTCTTACAAATTGTTTTTAACTTATTGTCTCACTCATGTTTTCTAAACACTTTCTCTCAAACATGATCAAGACTCAATCATATATTTGAATTTATCAATGAATTACGATCACCTTCTCAAAACTTTCAATTTGAAATTTTGAAAAAGTTTCTTGCTTGGAGACGAATGAAAAGATGCACCATAATCTAGAATTTAATCGGACTATGCACACAGAGAATTAAACATCCTCAATATCTTCGGCTAAATTTACAAACCCCCAATTTTACACTTGCGAATACTTTCATTGAGAACTACATCTTGAATTTCATCAAAATTCAATTTTTTAAATCTCCAAGAACTATCGATCGCAGCAACAACAATGTCTCAAAACTCGAGTAAAGATGACATCAAAATCAATGCTTTAGATCTTCAAAATTAATTTCTATAAAATTTAGTTGACTTGTTATAATCATATTGAATTCATTTATATGATTGACAACATATCCACCTTTAGATATCTGTAAATTAAATAATCTATTATCAAATATACCTTGCTCATAGCCGATGGTTACTTTTGTATACATTCAACAAGAACTTCAACAACGACAACATTGTCTTCTCTTTGATGATGTTGATGTCACATTTTTGGACAGTATCAACTGGATCAACCCTAGAGTCCTCCAATGAGGTATATAACTATGGCTAAAAAAGGTTTAAAAATATATATATATTTTTTTTTTGTAACTCAATTACAGAAACTTCACGTATAAGTTTATATGAATGAGAACAGAACAATCCTATATTTGATGACCTCTAAAATGTGTGTGAGTAAAATCCTATATTTGATCTCAATAATTATTTTAAGATGTGGGTGAGGAAGATAAAATGTGCTTAAATAACTTGTTAGGTCTTTCTCAAGCTAGGGGTACATAGAACCCAAGAACCGAACCCAACCCCAATTAGGTTAAATAACATTTCAAGTTTGGTTGAATTTTTTTTTAGGACCTGATCTGATTTGGGTAGGATACAGTTGAATGTGCAAAAAACCAGTTCAACTCCGACCCAACCTAATGTGCAAAGAACCAGTTCAACTTCGACCCAACCTAATCCAATCGGTTAGTGCATTAAAGATTAGTCAACATCGGTGAAACTAGAGTACCCTCCTTGCTAGTCGCCACCTACTACAACACAACAATCCTTACACAGTCAACGACTCCACACTCACATCCTCCACACAATGTGCTCTTCAGTTTTTCTGTTGGCACCTCCTTGCATAGTCACTATCTTTGGTCGGTGTCTTCTCACCAGTTGCCACTCTCAATTCTTCTTCATTCTTTCCACCATCACACTCTACAAAGTTCTTAGAGAATATTTTTTGAACAACCTAATATTTAATTTCTATACAAATTAACAGAGGTTTATGTGATAAAATTCAGAATTCGTGATATGATTAGTAGTCCAAGTCTCCAAACCAAAGCAATCCACGCCGCACAGTTTGCGGTCAGAGTTGATAACTGTCTATAACAAATTCACATGGCCACTCATATTAAAACATTTTGAACAATCCACAAATGTTGGGTGATCAAACCAGGATAGCTCTTCTCTAGAAATTATAAACTCCATATCTTACCTAATAAGTTCGATTTTAAGTTGAACCAGTCTGTTGCAAATTTCAACTTCCAAAGGAGTAAATGTTGTGGCCAAACTTGAACAGAAGCTCGAACCTTCATTGGGAATGAATTGACATGTCATTCATGCAGTGTGCGAATTTTCCACCTGAACAAAGTGTTAGAAATGGCAGCTTCGTGTTACGCTACAATGCGCTCACATATTACTACACCTAAGAAAACTTCAAATCTACAATCAAACAATCCAGTCATTCTCAAGCAATGCAGTGTTTTTGTCACTTGGATGCATGGAAATATAGAACATAACTACTGGTTTTTCTAGTGAAACAAAATCTTCTCACGTGAACAAAGAGAAAGAGTGTTACAAGGATCTCCACAATTGTATGATATTGTCCACTTTGAGCATAAGTTCTCATGGCTTTACTTTTAGGCTTCCCCAAAAGGTCTCGTACCAATGGAGATGTATTCCTTACTTATAAACTCATGATCATCCTCTAAATTAGTCAATGTGAGACTCCCCCCAACAATCCTCAACAAACCGTATGTGTAAGCCTTGATCTTTAGTATGTCTTAATGAGTATCAGCTTGTCAAATTGTTTTATCTAATCGACAATGCATTGAAGGCTTTTGTTCCGTATTCAATAGAAAACTCAAATATTAGCAGTTCAGAGAGAGAGGAATATAACATACCTGTTATGAACAAAACTTTTGTTCTTAATTAGTGTTCAACAGGCTGTGTTGCGTTTTCATTTGATACAGGTGAAATGCCTTGTTCAATACACTGCCCAAAAAAAATGCAAACAAATCTTAAGATGGAATTATACAGACAATGTTGATGAAAACAGTCATTGCGCCAAATATAGTAAACAATACCAATAGAATAGAAAAGAACTAATCATTGCAATAAATGTTGTACCAAAGAAGACACATTACTTGCATGAATACATGTGTATAATTGAGAGTTACTGGTAGTGTTATTAAGATTCAGCCCGGATGTTGCTCAAGGAATGTGTGCACTCTTGTCATTGTTGCCTGAGATACTCTCCATCAACATACACTTTTGAGTATAATGACATAGGTATACACTCAATGTTGTAACTCCTTTGGTTCGGGATTGTCCTTTTGTAAATTTCATACATCAATGAAATTTGTTTCTTATAAAAAAAAGAACAATCATTTGGTAGGGTATGGCTTTTTTAGAAGATCAGGATGGAAGACAACGCACTCTATTTAAGAAGGCTATTTGGAATGGTGCCATCTACCAAGTATCTTGAGTAGTGAGGGAACTCCTCTTTTTGGGTCACCCTTTCCAAGGAAGCAAAGAGATACCCTGGATGAATCTTATTCGGGCTTATTTATACTCAACTTGGATGGAACGAAATCATAGGATTTTCAAATCAAAGGTAAAAACTTATCCAGTCTTCTTTGATTTCCTTGCTTTAACTTGGTGTAAAATGGATTCTCTTTCTAACTCTTATAGCTCATCTTCTCTTTTTGTCCAATTGGAGATGTTTTGGATTGGGGCTCTTCTTGTTCTTTGGTAAATTTCATTCATCAATGACATTATTTCTTATCCGAACTATACCCCTTGTTTCAAGGGTTGTGCTTTCCTTCTTAATTCACAAGTTTGATCATCATTATCTAGCGTTAGGTGAGACTCGCTGCCTATATTTCGTGCTGTATCATAAAATTTATAACTTTGGCTAACCTCTGCTTCCAATGGTCCTCTAGTTTCATCTAACAGTTCTATCTTACCCCTTCCTATAAAGATAAATTTCACCTGACGAAGCATTCGCCGGTAACCAAAGCGTCCCAATGCTCATCGAAGAAAGTTGCTTCAATTCAATTTATGTGAATTTGAATGGAGCGATGCTGGTTATACTAATGTTTCCCACCCCTATACATGTTTCCTTTTCGTCTATTTTTTATCTGAATAAAACTACTAGAGGGACACATGATTTTTTTTTTTTAATTAATAACCGAACCTTCGAAAAAATCGAAGGAAAGAATACAAGGGCATAAAAGAAATGCCACAAAAGGGTGCCAACCAGTAGGGCATATCAGAAGAATACAAAAGAAAGCCCACAAGGGCGTGCTAGAAGAAGAAATGATTACGAAAACGATTACCAAAGAAACTAGGCTTTGTATTCTTCTAAGAAATATCATCTGCCAGATTTAGTTCAGAGAAAGAAGCTGTAATCTACGCCAGTCAATACAACAGTTCCTATTTGTCTCATAGGCCAAAATGATTTAAATAAAGAAAATTTAATCATTAGAACTAAGCTAAAATACTCATGAGATCATCTCCAGTTTAACTTTATAGATTAGTTAGAGATAAACTACATCAAAATATTTTGATAATGAAATAAATAATGACTGCCAAATAAAGCAAATAACTAACTATAAATATTAATTAATAGTAGTAATCCTGATTACTAAAAGCCATTGGCTCTTTGTAGCATGTCTTGCCTATTTGTTTTAATAGGCATGAGTTTATATTTTTGTCTATAAATTAAAAAAAGGCTAAATAGGTTACCTGCAGAATATATCCATGCAGCCAATCCAGTGTTTGTGGAAATGTAGTTGCTGATATATTAACCACTATCAAGCCCTGTGGCCAATAATTTAATGAGCATATTCACAAATGACATTGGCTAAACTTGATTACTGTTCAATAAGCCACACACCATCAGACCACTAATTCCTAATAAGAATTGCTTCAATCTGTATGCAGAAAAACAACAATTGTTTAGCTGAGAACAAACCTGTGATTTGAATGAGCAAAGATAGCCCTGAATGGTCTTTAAATTAGCTATAAGCTTATTTTTATCCTGAAACAAAGAACATATCAGAAATCACAATAATAATAAAGTAAGTGATATAGAAGTGAAGGACGAGCACAAAGGAAACAAGGAAACAGCCCAGATAACAGTGATTATTATCTCATGATGAAAGAAGTTTTACTCCACCTTCCTTTCAAGATAAGATGGAACATTTTGGTCCTGGGAGGAATGAGAGAATTTTTAGAGGGTTTGAGAGATGTTGGAAAAAGGTGTCAGCTCTTGCCAAATTGGAGTCCTTTATATCTTGTTAAGCCTTTAGACGTTGTTTTAGGCTTCTGTTTGGGTGCTATTTTTGTATGCCCCTTTTGTATTCTTTCATTTATTCCCAATAAAAGCTCGGTTTCTATTAAAAACGAATAACAAACTTCATCTCAAACTCATAGTAGGGAAGGATAAGGTGGCCATTTATCATCATTAGTTTGCTAATGGTACAGTTCTTTTTTTCTTTTCTACTGTTCTAGGAAAAATGAGTCATTTTCATTCTGAATCAAATTTTAACATTTTTAGGCCATGTCGAGTCAATAGGATTAATAGAGGCAAATTCCTTCTTATTTTATAAAAGACTGAGCATTCCTTAAGCAAAATGAAAAACCAAGTAAGAGCCCAACTACTCTGAGAAGGGACTCAAGTTAAACAAAATAAGACCTAACGGATAATTACAAAAGTCTTTAACAAACAAAAATTCAATGTAAGACATGAAATCTAACAAGGGGCCACATCTCACCCACCGATCTCTCAACTCTTCTAAAAGTTAATTCTTCTTGTTCCTCCAAATGCTCCCAAACAAAAGCACACAAACACACTAACCACAACAAGCGGTACTTTCATGAAAGGGGAGTGGGAAAAAATCTCCTCGAGCATGAAACTGTCTCTTCTTAGCCAGCCCACCTAAAAGAAATAAGACCCGAAAAAGTTGATCCACGACGATCTCACAAAGACTGGAGCCCCTTCGTGTAGTTTGGCTCCCATTTTGTTGATTTCACTGTTTTTGTATGCATGTGTACGCTTTTATTGTTTTCTCATGCTTTTAGTGTTTTCTCAGTGAGACTACTTTTTTAAAAAGAAAAAAAAAATCTAAGAAATTCTTTCATGGATGCTACTAGTAAGGGCTTTTTCATCAACTCTACATTAAAATATCGTTATTCATAGATATTTTCAAAAAATTAATATGATGTAGCCACCACAAAAGCACGTACTTCATCTCTCAAACAATTTGGAGACGTTAAAAGACTCATCGAACACTGAGATAATAAGAAGAAAGAAATGCATCTTTTTCCACAAAGGAAATACGTGCTTGACCTATCATCTAAGATGGGAAATTTAATTGCAACACATGAAGGATGGAGAACTGTTTAAAGAACCTTAGAGGTATAGAAGAACAGTTGGAAAGTTGAATTACCTAAAAGTGATACAAACAAATAGAGCTTATTCAAAAAGCATTGTGACTTGGCGCATAGTAGAATAAGAAACAGAACAAAGAACCAACCATGAACACCTACCATTTTCTCTTGATTTCAGCTAGCTGAACATGCCATAAATTGTACATTCAAAGATGCTTCTATCTCAATTCATATCCAATTACGGGATTCTCTTTTATAAGGATAAATCTACAGTCTCCCATGCGATAGAAGTTTTAAACCAAATACCATGACATAAAACCCAAGTTAAGCACAAACTTCAAAAGCAAAAAGTTCTTAATCAGAAAAAGTCCCATATAATTGTATGTTCCTAATATGACCATTGAATATTTAGGGAGTTTATATACCTGTACAGGACATTTGTCATTGAATGTGCGGGGGGAGATCCATTCTTCTAGTAATGCCTGAACAAGATAAGAAGTGTTTAAGTTACAATTAAAACTTACGAGAGGCTATAAACAAGGCTAAAATAAAGACCGAACACATGAGAAAAATTGTGTAAATTGTGCTTGATCCAATTCGTTGTTGCTCACCACTTCATGCTTTTGCAGAATGTTGCTCATCCACAAGCTTTTGTTCCTCTTCTTTTCTTCTTTTTAAACAAAAAAAATTTTTTCCCGCTTAAACTTTGTTGGATAAAAGATGTTTAATACTGTCTATTGCTTAACCTTTTATGTTCTTACTTCTTAGTTATTTAGTTTTCAAATGTTAAACTTACGTCCTTTATCTCTTTCAAAGTATTAAATATATACAATAGTTCCCATCCAAATATATATACACATATTTTAAAAAATGATGTGTTCCTAGCATGAACAAAGTTATATGTTTTTAGAAATTAACATGTCTAGTGGCATATGCCATGTCCATGCCATTATTATATTGAGTCCATGTTTCTTTAGATTTTTTACAAATAAAAAAAATAAAAAAAAAAAAAAAAATCAAAAAGAAACTAAACAAACCTTGTGATCAAATTCAGCCATTTTTAAGACTATGGGTATGATTATTGGCTCAGCACCAGATTTATCTTTCCTGACAGAACCAGATCTATTCGTCTCCTCTTTATTGGGAGTTTCATCTGAATAACATCATAAAATGCAAAATAGTTTTCTCAGGCAACCAAATCTAAATTGGTCATAAATATGAACAATAGGTCAACATTCATCAATTCTATGTGGAGGCTAAACAAAATATTGAATACATCAGCACAAATTCAGAGTTCGAATTAACCTGTAATTCCAGAGTTATTTCCTGCTACGCCCACAGATTCCAGGGAATCCAACCCTTCATTCTCTTCTTTGGTGTGCATGCATTCTTTTGAAGGAGAACACATAATGCAGGTGCCAATCCCTTTTGTATTTTGACGAACAACTGGACAACTACTCTCCATTTGTTTTGCACTGTTATTATCTGATGTTGCTGACAAAGGGTTGTTTTCATTATCTTTTGCTGGCATATTCGCTGGTGTCTTGCTTTCATCATCCATCAAATATATACTGGGATCCAAATGTATTCCCTAAATTTTTTATAAAGCAAACCAAGTTCATATAAAAAAGACTATTCCCTGAGATAATGTTATTAGCGAAAAGAAGTAGAAGAAGGAACTATTTGTTATCTAAGTGAAATCCAATTCATTAAAGGAACAATATGTTCATTAGTTTATTTATTAACTATATGACTTATTCTTTCATCTGTTAAATATCTATGACAAATGAAACTACTGCATGCATGCTGCTTCAAAAAAAATTCATACACCTCACTCATTTTTCTCTCTCTCTCTCTTTTTTTTTTCTTTTGTTTGTGTTAAGAAACAACCTTCACAAGTTGCAAAGGCATTAACCTTTTTTTTTTCCTTAAAGGAAACAAAACGTTACATTTTGTTGATGCTTGAGAAGTTGTGATTTGAGATGAGAGAAATACAGACAAATAAATAAGCAACTACCCTCCCCCGTTAGAATGCTATCTAATACATCCTCAGAAATAGAACTTTCTAAACCATTTGTATTAAAAGTCTGAGTTTGCATTTCTCCAAGGCAAGATTTACCTCGATTATTATAGGCTTTCCATCTTTCATAGCTTTCTTTAAGTCACCAGCCAAACCTATACAAAAAATATTGAGTAACAGAGGCCACTAACTAACAGGATAGCAACAAGCTCCACAACTGAAGTGATGACCAACCTTTACGAACAATTCTGCATTCTCTACAGAATTCAGTAATTAACTCCTCTGGGGAGCTAAAATCCCGTGCCCATACAGGAGTAGATGTCAATGGAGCACTGAAATATTTAAGGGAAAGGAATAAGCATTTCAATAGGATTCACAAAACATAGAAGTGTAGCCAAAATGGAATTCATATGCGGACCACTAATATCAATCAAAGTAATTAATTAAAAGAAAGGATTCTGTTTCTTGTTACATCTCCACCCCAGGCAGGATAATAATGAGATAAACTGACAAAGAAATGAAGCTAAATAAATAACTTTGAGAATTTGCTTTTGATTAAATAATAATCAAGAAAGGAATTGAAAAATCTACAGCATTGAAAATAAATTCCTTGCCATTCGGTCTTGATTTTAGAGGTAGGAATGTTAATGTTGGAAATTTCCTACGATCGAAATAAATAACCTATGCTGAAGAACAACTTGAGGAGAGAGAGCTTTTGAAAGGAGGAGCCTCATAGGAGTATTTATAGTGGAGATTGCACAACCGATCTCCTAAACTTCCTCCTCAAGTTCCTAAACTTTATACTAAAATTAAACAACTACTAACAAATTTTACTAATCGATCTCATAAACTTTCAAATCAATAACTACTAGATAATTATCATGGCTCTAGGTAATAACTTCTTTTGCTAAGTCAAGCTTATTAACGCACATTCTCTTACATAAGCTTGACTTTGTTCGAAATTTTTCACTTCCAGCAATTCCCGCATCTCTACAAACTTAACCGCTAGAGCCTTGATTAGAATATCCGCACGTTGCTCTCTAGTGCATAAGAACTCCACAACGATTTGTCTCTTCTCAACACACTCACGGATGAAGTGGAAGCGAGTGTCAATGTGTTTATTGCGTCCATGAAATAATGGATTTTTCATTAGTGCAATCGCGGATTTGTTATCGATGTAGAGAGTTACCGGCTTTAGTTCACTTCTAGTCACTTCACTCAACAAATTTCTTAATCACAATGCCTGGCACAACGCCATAGTTGCTGCCATGAACTCAGCCTCACAGGAAGATAGTGTCACAGTTCGCTGCTTCTGAGATTGCCAAGAGATCAAATTCCTGTTGAGATAAAACACCATTCCATTTCTATCGTCAATTTCTCCAACTAAATCACTATCGGTAAAATCGACTAGTTCTTCAGGACCTCGCCCTCTTTGATACTTCAACCCATAGCTTGTGGTTCCCTTCACATAACTGAGAATGTGTTTAACCGCTTGGTGATGCATCATAGTGAGCTTTTCCATGTACCTACTCATTATTCCAACAGCATATGAAAGGTCCAGACGAGTATGAGTCAAGTACCCTAGACTTCTGATAACATGTCTATACTCAGTGGGATTCACCAAGCTTCCTTCAGCATCTTTCCCGAGTTGTAACTTTGTTTCCATGGGATACTTGGTCGGGTTGCATTTTGCCATCTTAAATTGCTGCAACGACTTCTTAGCATAGGTTGATTGCTCTAGCGAGATGCAATCTTTCCTTTGGTCCACTTCAATATCGAGGTAGTACGTGAGTAACCTAAGATCAGTCATCTCAAATTCTTTCATCATTTGCTGCTTGAACTCTTTGACGTCTTCCACACTTGTGCTAGTGACAATCAGGTCATCTCATCGTTTCTTATATACACTGCTTGTTATTGTGAGCACTTCCTAAAATTTAGACTCTTTAAACTCTTGTCTAGACGTATGTTCCACGCCCTTGGTGCTTGCCATAAACCGTAGAGGGCCTTTGACAACTTGTACACTTTGTGCTCTTCGGCTTTGATGATGAACCCTTCAGGTTGGACAACATACACTTCTTCCTAGAGGTCATCATTTAGAAATGTTGATTTGACATCCAAGTGATGGACCACCCACCTGTGTTGAGCTACGAGGGCAAGAATCAACCATACAATGTCCAGTCTAGCCATAGGCGCGAAAACCTCCACAAAATCAACTTCTTTTCGTTGCACGTATCCCTTCGCCACAAGTCTTACTTTATACTTGATGACATTTCCTTCACTATTCTTCTCTAGCTTAAACACCCACTTCAAACCGATGGGCCTATGTCCCGACGGTAATTTAGTTAGTGCCCATGTCTTGTTCTTCTCAATGGCCTCAAGCTCCTTTTGCATAGCCTCCTACCACATCGTCTCAGTAAACCCTCACAGTAGGTTGTCGACTCCTCAACCGCAAGCAACATTAACTCATCGGGTCCCAATTCTACTTCAAGTGTATCCGCATAAGTTTCAGCAAGTGAACGAAACTTCTTTGGTCCATCCTCTATTGTGGCTCCTCTTGTGATCTTGCCTGAGCTCTCTTGTTCTAGAGAGTCCATCACGCCTTTCGGTGTCACCGATGACGACATGTGTGGACTTGTTGGTGTTGCTATAGGGGCACTTCCTAGGTTTGTTGCATCTCCCTCTTCTTCCAAAGTAGTGAACTCTGTAACAGTCTGCTTGTTATTGCCAACGCTGCACCAATCCCACTTCTTCTCTTCTTCGAATACGACATCTCTACTTACATGGATTTTCTCATGTTGCGGATCATACAACCTGTGCGCCTTGGTTCCATCCTTTACGCCAAAGTACACCGTCTTTTGGCTTTTGTCATCATGCTTTTTGATATAGGTTTTGCAGTCTTAACATGTGTTGTACAATCGAAGACTCTAAGGTACTCGAAGTGAGGTGTCTTACTGAACCATGCTTCGTAGGGGCTGCAAGTGTCCAATGCCTTTGTCGGTAAACGATTTAGAAGATAAACCGCATGTCGTGTTGCCTCGGCCAAGAAAATCGTCTGGACTTGCATGCTCTTGAGTAGGCTTCTTGCAGTGTTCATTATGGTGTGATTTCTTCGTTCGACCACACCGTTTTGTTATGGAGTGTACGGTGTAGTGAGTTGACGCTTGATACCTTCTCTATTGACGAAACTTGCCGACCCAGCTTAGTTATGGCATGCAAGACTTGGGCACGTGAACTTTCAGATGCTCAAAATGATGGGAGAGAAGAAGATGGTTACGGGGCTACCCAAAATCACACCCGAACCAGCTATGTGAAAATTGCCTAGTCTCCAAACAAGCAAGACTGTCGTTCCCAGCTCAAACCAGTTTTTGTGCCGAGCGATCACTACAACTAGTACATGCAGATTTGTGTGGCCCGATCACCCATCATTGATTGCTCGTAATAAGTATTTTCTCTTACTTGTTGACGATTACAGTCATTGGATGTGGGTGTACATGATACCAAATGTTAGAAATTGCCCACGATCAAAATATGTCGAAACAAATAACTGGAGCGGAAGAACAACTTGAGGGGAGAGAGCTTTAGAATAGAGGAACCTTAAGCACTTATGCTTTATTTATTTATTTTCTTTTTTTGGTAGTAGAAATAACATACATCTCATGAGTATTTATAGTGGAGATTGCCCCACCGATCTCCTGAACTTCCTCCTCAAGTTCCTAAACTTTCTCCTAAAATTAAGCAACTACTAACAAATCTTCCGTTCTCCTAAACCTTCAAATCAATAACTACTAAATAATTATCCTAAAATTGCTTTAGGTTAATAACTTCTTTTGCGAAGTCAAGCTTATAAACTCACCGGGAATTTTATTTGTAACAGCTTAGTACAAGACAAAGAAATAGAGAAGGAAAACTTGTAGTCCTATACTCTGTTATATACTAAAGATAATTCAAATTCGAAGAGGTTTGTAAAGAAGGAATAAGATGGATTCACATTAGTTAGGTCAATCATACATAGCCTGAAACTATTGCAGAAGAAAAGGTCGTTGTTGCAACAAAGAGTTCAGGTAAATCTAAATCATGAGTCCTACTGGTTTCACTGTTGATTTTTCAAGAAATTATGAAAGCTTATAAAGTCAGCAGTTGAAGATCTTTCACGAATTCTATGAAAATGATGGCTTAAATGCATCTATCAAGGAGAACCTGATTTATTTAATTCAGAAGAAAGAAAAGGCTAGAGGTGTGAAAGATTTTAGGTCAACTTATTTGGAAACTAGTAATTATAAGATATTGGCTAAAGTATTAACGGAAAGACTCGAGGAAATTATCCCTTCTATTATTTCTTGAACCAAAATGCTTTTATTGAAGAAAGAAAGATCATCAACCCAGTTTTGGTGGCTAATGAAGCTATGGAAAACAATAAGAGCAGTAAGAAGATCGGTTGGTTGCTTAAATTAGAACTTGAGAAGGGACGTGATAAGAGTGGATTGGGATTTCTTCTTGGAAATCTCAAAGAAGAATGGTTTTAGGGAAAGTAGAGAAGATGGATAAAAGGTTGAGTTCATAGCACCAGATTTTCATTTTTTTCCCTCAATGATAAACCACATGGAACAATTTCATCGTGATTACTAGTGATGTGTTGAGGAGATTGCATGAAAATGGCCTTTCTAATAGTGAATTTGAGGGACCTTTTTAATGTCAATAATGTTCTTCAGCAGTTGAAGATCTTTCACGAATTCTATGAAAATGATGGCTTAAATGCATCTATCAAGGAGAACCTGATTTATTTAATTCAGAAGAAAGAAAAGGCTAGAGGTGTGAAAGATTTTAGGTCAACTGGAGAACCTGATTTATTTAATTCAGAAGAAAGAAAAGGCTAGAGGTGTGAAAGATTTTAGGTCAACTTATTTGGAAACTAGTAATTATAAGATATTGGCTAAAGTATTAACGGAAAGACTCGAGGAAATTATCCCTTCTATTATTTCTTGAACCAAAATGCTTTTATTGAAGAAAGAAAGATCATCAACCCAGTTTTGGTGGCTAATGAAGCTATGGAAAACAATAAGAGCAGTAAGAAGATCGGTTGGTTGCTTAAATTAGAACTTGAGAAGGGACGTGATAAGAGTGGATTGGGATTTCTTCTTGGAAATCTCAAAGAAGAATGGTTTTAGGGAAAGTAGAGAAGATGGATAAAAGGTTGAGTTCATAGCACCAGATTTTCATTTTTTTCCCTCAATGATAAACCACATGGAACAATTTCATCGTGATTACTAGTGATGTGTTGAGGAGATTGCATGAAAATGGCCTTTCTAATAGTGAATTTGAGGGACCTTTTTAATGTCAATAATGTTCTTCAATTGCATGAAAATGGCCTTTCTAATAGTGAATTTGAGGGACCTTTTTAATGTCAATAATGTTCTTCAGCAGTTGAAGATCTTTCACGAATTCTATGAAAATGATGGCTTAAATGCATCTATCAAGGAGAACCTGATTTATTTAATTCAGAAGAAAGAAAAGGCTAGAGGTGTGAAAGATTTTAGGTCAACTTATTTGGAAACTAGTAATTATAAGATATTGGCTAAAGTATTAACGGAAAGACTCGAGGAAATTATCCCTTCTATTATTTCTTGAACCAAAATGCTTTTATTGAAGAAAGAAAGATCATCAACCCAGTTTTGGTGGCTAATGAAGCTATGGAAAACAATAAGAGCAGTAAGAAGATCGGTTGGTTGCTTAAATTAGAACTTGAGAAGGGACGTGATAAGAGTGGATTGGGATTTCTTCTTGGAAATCTCAAAGAAGAATGGTTTTAGGGAAAGTAGAGAAGATGGATAAAAGGTTGAGTTCATAGCACCAGATTTTCATTTTTTTCCCTCAATGATAAACCACATGGAACAATTTCATCGTGATTACTAGTGATGTGTTGAGGAGATTGCATGAAAATGGCCTTTCTAATAGTGAATTTGAGGGACCTTTTTAATGTCAATAATGTTCTTCATGTTGCTCATCTTCAATTGACGATAATACATAAAGTTCGGTCTAGATAAATTTTATGATTGAAAATTTACTGATATTCAGAGACTTGTTCAGATGTGGTGTCTTTTGCAACAATAATCCTTTTTGTATCAAGGTGTAGAATCTTTGTGATGCTGTAAATTGAAGGGCTAGGGTAGCTCAGCTCTGGAGAGTTCAGAAGATTGGGGATTGTAATGGTCTTAATGGGAACTTAAATGCTTTCATTAGTGCTTTCATTAGTACTTTCATTCTAAAACTTTTAACTATTTAAATGAAAAGTTTGGTTTCTTTAAAAATATAAAAACAAAACTATCAAGATATTAGTGGTTAAAGTAAAATTAGTGTAAAACAAACAGGAGTCTGATTTCAATTTAAGGAACATGTGAGAATCACCCTTAACTACAAGCACAAAACTACGGCCAGCT
Organism: Cucurbita maxima; assembly: GCF_002738345.1. NCBI lineage: Eukaryota > Viridiplantae > Streptophyta > Magnoliopsida > Cucurbitales > Cucurbitaceae > Cucurbita > Cucurbita maxima. The sequence continues at coordinate 796,715 of NW_019272062.1, forward strand.
ATCTCATGCTTGGCAAATATACTTACTTTACAGAAGGACAACAGATTATTGCATCTATTCTAGACTACTTTAACCCTTAAGGTAATAATATTTTGTTTTATAGAAAGGAGAAAAATAAATAAATGACATACTCTGTTGATGTGCGTAGTAATTCATACACCATTTCTGTCTGCAGATATAAAAGCTTGTTAGTAGTAGGCAGTTATACACAGAGTTAGCACATAACTAGGTCTCAAGAGATAAAAAAGGGGAAGATTTGAATATATATATATATAGACAGACAGATAGATAGATATAGATATAGTATGTATATATACACACAGACATATGCAGGACCTGTAAGACATTTGGCAGATTAAGTCTTTGAGCAAGTTGGGTGGCAATGGTTGACTTCCCAACACAAGCAGTTCCACATACAAGAATCACCAAAGGAACCCTTTGATGGTGAAATCTAGCAAAGATTACATGGGACTTAGCAACATATAGAAAAGTATGAAATGCCATGGTCGATTGCACCATATTTGTTGGAAAGATGATACGAGAACCCTAATGCATTGACCTAAGAAGCCTGTGATTGTAGACCCATAGCATAAACATCCCATTCAACTTAAAGGAAAAGTTAAAAGAAAATTACCTTCAGTTCGAGTTCGTAGAAGCAAGAACCCAATTCCCTACTCCAAAAAGCAAAAAAAAAAACTCCAAAACACTCCACAAGTTCGAACCAATCAACCTTTCTATGACATGCAAATTCTAAACTATGCACAGGATTTGTAAAAGGAGTTCAATACACAAAGCAACGAAATAACAAAACCCAATTCATTAAAATCAAGTTGTCCTCACAATGATGCACAGGAGGACTATTTGTAGCCTCCAATTCAGGGGCTCTCTAAAATGGAAAAGAAATCTTCAATTCCCGACATGGAAATGTTGTGGCTTGATTTTCATCCCTTCATGATCGATGTGAGTTGGGTGCTTTCATGATCACATCAAAAATTATGGATTTCCAACCCTTTTTAGTTACTTTATCCCTTAGTATTCAAGCTTTTCCATAACTCGTATTCATCAAAAAAAGAAACATTCATAACCAATATTCTTACTAACAGAATAAATCAGACCAACAATAGTAGAAGAAATAAAAAAAAAACTCTTGATAGAGTGCTTGTGATCTTATGTTCTCAAAATCGATGAAATGTGATATTGCATTATCATGCAACAGCAGTTGAAAGTGAGAACTATGGAGAAAAGTAATGGGGAAGATAGAGAGACAAGAAAAATGAAGTACACATTCTGCATACACTTATTAAGCCTAATGAAGTACACACTCAAGGAAATGTACAAACCTCGTCATCATTTTATACCGATTTATGTACTCTTCTCCATAACCACGCCGCTCCATGAGCTATAGGTACACATTACAACATAATGAAAAAGAAACAGTAATTCATCAGCTTTGTATTTCTCTGCAACCTTGTTAAAGCTGTATTGTAATAAGTGAATGCAAAATTCAGCATATAAAAGCAAAACATTCAGCTGAGATCATATACCTTGAAAATATTAGCTTCCAAATCAGATTGTGAGCTACAATAATATAAAAAAGAAATTAAAAATTTTAAAAATTAAAAAAAAAAAAAAAAAGTCCGATGTTAATATGACAAAAGAGAAGACAGGAAATATGTCTCACACATCTAAAAGGCTATTATCTACGAGCAGCTTCTTGAGTTCCAATGCAATTTTAATAGCAACATGATTCGGAATCTGAAATTAGAAGAGTAGGAATTAAGATATAAATGAGAATTCAAACCAACATTACCTTTGCTCCCCGAGCAGAGACTAGAAATAAAAAAGACAATAAATTTTACTCCTAACAACGAGGAATGATTTCTACTAAGACATTAAGCAAAAACTGGGCAAAGGACAGTAAGAAAGTATTTCAAAAAAAATATAATTTGGATGCTCTTGTACCTTGGTTACTGTCAACATCCTGCTGAGCAAAAACCGCGACAAGACATAATAGTGATCCGCGTTATCTCCCAACCACACCTTCACCTGTCATAAAACAACACAAGCGACCACATGCAATAAAAAATCAAATAGAAATTTTAAAAAAATATATATACAAGAACAATGAAGTCCTAGGTGAATCCGAACAAGAAATCAAGAAGGAACGTGAAATCAAACTGAAATTGAGCCAATTCTTACATATCCATCAGTGCACTCAGCAGAGAAGCAAAGAATTGAAAGGAAAAACAAAAGTTACCTTGACAAAATCGTACTTGGAGGAGGTGTTACGCGAGGGCAATCTGGCAACCGGCAAAGATGACCAATCTTTGAGATTGTCATTAGATTGAGAAGAGTTACCGGCAGCGGTGATTGTATCATCGGCGGTGCTGGTGCTGGTGCTGGTGCCGGTACCGGTGTCGATGGTGTTGATCTCGAGGTTTGACGTTAGCACAGAGACAGCCATCCCCTTGTCCTTCGGTTTCTTCATTTTCTTTTTCCGTGTTTTGCTTTCTATTTCAGTGATATAACCACAAAACTCGGGGTATTTATACCACTCTCTAGGTGATTGCCATGTCACATCCAACTATATTCAACTAAGTTTTCAACTTATGTGTTTAGATTATTATTTTTTAAGGATTTAATTCTTTTTTAAAACAAATTCATTTTCCTCTGCTCGTTCTCTTCTTTTTTTTTTTTTTTTTTTTTTTTTAATCGCACCTAGATTTTGCAAAATGTTCACATAAAAAGCTAACTTAACGGATTGATTCCAACCAAAAGCTGATTAGAAGATGAATAGCCGCTAGATTTTGCAAAACTAAAGGTCTTTCTAGAATCCTTACAAAATGTTCCGAGAGAAAGCTAACTTAACGGATTGATTCCAACCGTTAGATGTGGAATGTATAATGGTTACTCTCAGATACCAAGACGACTCATTCCAGCTTGATCATAACTAATCCAATAAATCGATTTTTAACATCAAACCTAAAGCAAGGTTCGAAAGAAACATACCACCCAAAAGGTTTCAACCACAAGATTTTTGTATTCGATTTCAAAATTGAATATTACATGCCTTTAAATAGGCTCTAAAGATAACTCTAACATAATAACTACAAATTACTAATAAATGCTATTAAATACACATGGTAGAAAATAAGAGCATTCATAAATTGTTTTAATTGGTAGTTCAATTACTAAAGACTTAATGGGTAGTTCAACTACTAAAGACAAGTCTTCTAATCACTTTTCAATGTCAGTCAATCCATTATTTTCTTGATTTGATATGAATCTTCTTTGTATTGTTTGTTCGGGTACATGCAAGTGATCAGTTGTTGGATTCATATCATTTTTGTTTTGTGTAATCGTGTTGGGTCGGAATGTTCCGATTTTTTGCACACTGAACTTGTACCCAACCCGAATCGAATCAAGTCCTAAAATTCACAACTCAATCCAACTTTTATACTTAGATCATCGCACATCGTTTATTGCAATCTACTATTAGCCACCACCAATGTCAGAGGTCGAAAATCACCATCATTACCCCCAATAACCATCTCCTACCATGTCGGTTGGCTTGCAACACCGACGACCATCATCACCTCACCACCGACAACAAACTGCCACCACCCACCATCGACGATCACTCTTACGACTAAAGATGGTCAGCTAGTCATAGTATTTTAAATACAATTTTGAAGTTGTTAGTTCATAGTATTTAGTAGCGATCTTTTATAGTAATTTGACATTTGTAGAACATTTTGCACAAACCAAACATTTGTATCAAAACACTTTTAAAAAATGTAACTAAACAAAATACGGCTTCGATTCTAAATCGTGTTTATTTAAAACAATTCATTTTGGAAAAACACTTTTTCAAAACACCACACAGTCACATAATTGTAACGAACAAACTGGACGTGAATTCTGGATTTGATTGATTCTTCTATCTCATCCCTAAACAGAAGTTAAAATTCACAAATCCAGTTTCTCAAACCTAATTCAACAATTCCCAGACTTAGATGGGTAGTTGCCACAGAACCGGCTCATGAATAAGTAGTGCAATTCCTACACATATAGACAAGTAATTGCCCTCAAGGAGGGCCACACTACATAATCTAAAGTAATATTTTTATGCACAAAACTAGGTAAATTACAACTAGGTAATTTATATTATATTAAAACATAAGCTCGTACATAAATTTATATTATATTAAGGAAGTATTTATACAAACTTATTTTTAAACCCAAAATAAGAAACGAGCTTAAAAAAATATTTCGAAATATAATGATTTTGAGAACAAGGGGTTGATTTATGGCTCTCGCTTGAAAGTCATCTCCCACCCTCGATCAACTCCTAGTTACCTGTTAAAAATAGAAAGCATGAAGTGAATAAAAACTTAGTAAGTAGCCTACTTATAAGCTCTTGATCGCATTCTTAAGCTAGGGTGCTATGCCTTATTGAGTTTTAGGGACTTGGTAGGTAAAGATTATCTAACTCGTATCACATAGTTATCTTGAAAACTTCTCGTAAAGTGGCCTTTAAATTTATCTTCGTCGTTACATTAAATGGTGTAACATGATCATGACATTTTGCTAGTATCTCTTAGGGTAGAGCATCTCATTTAGGTGAGGGAAAAATAGAAGGTCCATCATGACATTCGGCTCGTGGCACATGAAGCAGGGCATCCCACCTAGAAGAAGAATTAGGGTCTCGTAACACACCGCATCATGGGAGATGATGGTCACTTGTGGGCATGGTTCCTAGAAACTTAATTATCGTAGGGCGTAGGGCGTAGGGTATGATCTTCAATGATCATAGGGATATTCTTGGTACATGGTTCATTAATAAACCTAGGCTTGCTTGAGATGTATGTCTTAGCGTGAGGTAGCCTTAAAAATTTTCTTAGATATAATTTAGGTGTTATTATAGGGTATGGAGGTCTCAAAAGATGACACCGGACATGAAAACTTATTAATAACTTTCAAGATTGCGTATAATATTTTAAATCATGTGGGTGTCATTAAGGTCGTGAACCATGGGTATCATGGTTGAAGGGTATTATGGTCATTTTACATTGCCTCTTGATTTACCAACTTAATCTCATTCAATGATTACCAAATTTGGTACCTAACTTTGACATACCATATTATGCCAAATTTTAAAGTTTTATAGGTAACGAAGTTCATTTATGGGATCATTTTAAAGTAACTTGATTCTCGAGAAAAATGTTCGATTTGAATCCTTAACTCACAATTCATTAGTTCATACTTAACTTGAGGCTTATATTTAATTCAAACCGACTCCTACCAGTATTTTTTAAGAAAAGTCCAAGTTGATTACTTACCTCTTTTTGGTGTTGGAGGTCTTGTTTCTCAAGCTTCCGCTACTAGATCTTCTCTGAATTTTTTTTGGCAACTTAAGGAGTCTAGTTATTGGAACCATCGAGAACTTTATGAGAACTAGCCAAAAAGTAGTTCAATTTGATTAATTAAAAAAAAAGAAAAGAAAAAAAGAAACTAGGGAGAGACGACTTTTTGGGCTAACCTGACCGGTTGAGTTGAATCGGCCACGTCATCGTCTTCTTCCTCCCACAAGGGAAGAAGATACACGTGCCCTGTCGTCGCAGCCTGGAAACGGCTTTTCTTCACTCTTTGGGGTGTTTCTGCTCTTGATTCCTTCATGAAACATAAGAGATGGAGTGTCAAAGAAGAGTTAGGACTTGATATATTACCTTTCCGTGGGCTATAGCTTAAATTATTGCCTTCCAAAGTTGGTTGGTAACTTAATTTTTAGTCGGTGCAAGCCTAGAGGAATTTGTTATTTGGAAGGACTATTGAGGCACTCTTAGACCACATTTTCTTCGCAATAATTTTTTGTTATACTTCTCTAAAACTAGAGGAAAGAACTTGGAAGAGAGACTCTTGCGTGGATGGAGTCAATTTCCTAGATTTCCGCTTCTGTTTGCAACTTAACCCAGAACTTAAAGTTTGATCCCCTAAGGCTAATAGAAACCTTAATTTTGAATAACATGGGCAGTAAACAAGAATTTAAGTTTCACCCCAAAACTTACTTGATATTGAATCTCTCAAATTAGACACGTTCTTGGGGTTCATGCTCTTCGTTGTTTTCTATGGAAATATCCTTAGGGGTGCAGAAACCGACTGGGATGGATCTCACACAATGAGCCTCTCACCTATAGCCTTAAATTGAGCCTCTCAAGTTTTCTTCGAGCTCCTTCAATACGGAATTGGGAAAACAGGTTTGAGACATTTTTGACGCTTTCTTTCTTATCAAACTTGTGGGTAACCTTATTTAAAACACGTGGGATAAAGTTTGGAAGGAAATGGAAGACTTTCGCTCATGAATTTGGACTGAACTCGAGAACTCAATACGCAGAAATGAAAAGATTATAACTCTCAATTGCTTCCTTCTTACTCCAAACAATTGCCCATCATTCATAATTTATAGAGGGAGAATCCACCATCTTTAAAACGTTTTGAGTCTTCATAATTTTACATTTGATCCTTATGGATTTTCTACCCGAAAAACTTGCTCCCATCAGGGCCTTGTTGACCTACATTTCAAATTCTAATCGTTGAATGTTCTAGGTCATAATCAATTTTAAAGGAGACCCAATGACTAGATTTCGAGATACGATGGATTATTGGTAGAGAGGTACTCTAGAGGATAAGATTTGGTTAGTAGGGGCAATTTCGTAATTCTATGTGTTTTTTGGGGTCTTTTGGTAATTTGCCATTGTCGAATATTATAATATTATTTTCCCTAAAAATTCACTTTCTAATAAGTCTTTACCACTTTTTGGTCCTTTTCACTTCTTGAGCCCTTGAGATTCTTTGTCTATAAGAAATAAAAAAATGTGAGAAGTTTTGTAATAATTGAAAAATGTTCCTTTCCCCGTATTTTTTCAACATTCCTTTATTATTTTCATTCAAAACCAGGTAAAACACTTTATCTTTTTTTGGAGGATTTATTGTACGTATGAATTTATATATATATAAAAAGTGTTAATTGCTGATAATTGATTGACCTACTCACCGGAATCGAGTCAACTGTAAGTCAAGTCGTATTCATGTTGGAGCCAAACTACATGCATGATCAAGCCAAGTTGATGCATTTGTTGGACTAGGTTTATACTAAGATTGTGCTCGAAGCTTGGACTGAGTTTTGATGAATTTTGGATTAGGTTTCTTCTTGCTCGCAACTTCAATGACACTCCACGTAACAAAATTTTCTTCTTTCCACAACCTCTTTTTACCATCAAACATGTTCCTTCCTTTATAGTTCTACCAACAAACCGTAATCAAGATGATTAGTGCCTTGATTTTTCTCGCTAAAATTTGCATAGATTTCTCTATATATTTCAAAGTTTCATATAACTACAATAGCTTATAATATATCACATGAGTCGAGTTTTCTATATACTTATGCAACAGGATACAAGTAAAACATTATGTACCCACAAGAGGGATGAAGATAATGTCAATTAGTACACTATTAATCCAACTCATTCCAATGTTTTGAACAAATTGATGTAGCGTGAACTTAGTTTTCTCTGGTATCCAAACTTTAGGACTCTTTTCATGGGGCTATCTTCAAAAATATATTGTCAATCACCTCAAACTTTAAATCAATTTGTCGTTTATTAGCATAGATTTCCTATTTACTTTGGCTAGTGCGCAAGCGGCTCCCGATTATTTATCTAGCCTCATCCATGTCCTAAAATAACTCTGATCTTAAAAGTTTTTTCTCTTTGATTTCTTCCCAATACATAAGGGACCTATACCTTTTTCCATAAGGAACTTCGAATGATTCATACGGATGGTCATTTGGTAAATGTTATATTATAAGCAAACTCTATAAGATATAGATGGGTATCTCAATGACCAACAACTCAAGTGCACAAACATGTAACATATCTTCGGGAGTTTGATTCAAACGCTCGGCTTAACAATCCATGTGCTAAAAAGTTGTATTGAACTCAAATTGCGTTTCTAACATTTTTTTTTCACACCTCAGGATTAAGAATTTGATGTTTATTCAGTAAAGATTGTTATTGAATAAAGTGAATTTTACGATTATTAATCTAAATTCAATAAACTAAGAACACTCTGGCTATAGTATGATTACTTGAACTATATGTAGACAACATAAGAGTGAATCAAGTTCAAGTATGTAGTCAAAATGTTCTATAGTACAGGGATAAGACTGAGTAACTTATGCGGAGATATGTGAGTAAGGGCGTCCTATGCAATGAGTATTGCATAAGATCGGACCATGAAAAAAATCACTCACACTTTATAATGTCGTTTCTGTTGAGACTGATTTTCTTTTCATTCGATGATCTAGGTACCTCGATCTTAATCCTGAGCTAACCATAAACTCCTGTTTATTCGAAATTATCCTTAGATTTGCATGGGTGAGAGTGGCTCGAGTTCGCCGACTCAATAGGCCTCCCATTTTAGGGATAATACTGGATGAATGACTGGGGACGTGGGGTGCAAGATGGAATTCGCTCCTACCCCACTTCTAAGGATAGAAGAGAGATAGTTCTCTTAAGTACTCACTCTTAGGTTTTGAACAAGGGTCCCACCCTCTCATTGGCCTGAGAGGGATTAGGTTTACTGGTTGGATCACAAACCAATTGTTCATTGGAGGATCAGTGGGACATAAGGAACAAGAAGTAGGAGTAAAATGGTAAATTGACCTAGCTCTAGTTACGAACAACCTGTGAAGGATCGACTTACTAATCATGATTATATCAAATGGACAGAAATATATCTATAATGAGGGGAGTGCAACTACTAGGTTATAGTGGAGTGTCCTAGTAGTTAATAAGGTTAATGAGTTTAGCCGGTTAATCTTGGATCATTGGACCCCATGATCTATAGGTCCATTAGGTTTCCCTGCTAGCTCATATCGGACTAAACCATAGAACAGTGTGACGAGTGAGTTCGAAGTGTTCAAATTCAAATTAGGGAATATGCGCTACATATATACGATATATTTAACCGTATTTTTGTTTTATTTACGAATTAAACAAAAAGAGAGAATCAAAGATATTTAAATAAGATTTAAATATTTTAATCAAATATGTGTCGGAATTGATTGGGATTGACATTTGACTTAATGTTAAATATTAATTAAATAGTTTCATTAATCATTTAATATTACTTTAATTTGAAATTAATTATTCAAATTAATGGTTGAATTAAAAGGAATAAAATTAAAATGTTGACTTCCCTTAATGGAAAAATCCACGTTTGAGTAGGTGAAATTTTGAGATGTGAAAATTTGGTGATCTCAAATTTGCATGAACATGAAAATATGACTATAAATATATTGATCAAGGTACATGGACCTTCTTCGTGTGAAAAACTTTGAGAAAAACTCTCATAAACTCTCTCTTCATATACAAATTCCCTTCCAAGTTTAGTCATTCATCGGATTCCACAATCCCATTCTAAGGTCGAAGAATAGTAGAGAAGACACTAGCGGTGGTTCGAAGCCAATTCATGAGGAAAAAGGAATTTAAACTACAAAAGAGTAGTACTCAAACTCTTTGAATTTTAATACTTATGAACATGCTAGTTATTTACTATAATTGATGTTCTAAGAGTGATTAAGATCCAAATTGGTTCGGCATGTGTTATATTAACACCATCAGTCTCATATTGAAACATCGCTCTACATTACGAATTCTTTTGCTTGTGTTGGCACTCTGAAAACTAAGGCTATAACCAATTTCCATTTGAATTTTTGAAAACACTCCCGTAATCTGTAGACGAATGCACTCTCCTTCTTAGCCAGTTGAGTAAGAGTCAACTATCTTAGAGAAATTTTGAATAAAACGTAGGTAATTGAAAATTAGAACCATCAAACCAACTCGACCCACCTAATATATCCAAATTTTCAATTTTAAAATTTAAATGCTAGCTACTTTTTCAAAAATAGTTTTCTTTTATTTCATGTTCTAATTTATTTCTTTTTGTTTAAAAATAAAATGTTTATAATACAATATATAAAATAATAATAATACCTTACCTAGCGTAAAAACAATTTAAAAAATAACTTTATAATAAGTGAAATAACAATAAACGAAAGGCACGTAGGGTAGGTTATAATAGAAGGCAAATATCTAGACTCATATGATAAATTATAATTCTTCTAATATTGAAGTAAGATAATTCAAATTTATTATTATTTTTAAAAAGTAAATTTTTATTTGCCATACTTTTTAATTTTTTATTTAACTATTCTCTAATGAATCTATTTTTTTTTAAAATTATTTGAAAATTAAAATTTTACAATATATATGATAAATTTAATTAAATATTTGAAAATAAATAAATATATATTTTATAAAATAATTTTTTACTTTCATGAAATATAAAAAAATGTCTCAATATCCCACCCGAGTTGCTTATTAAACTAAACCAACTTATTACCACATGGTAACCTAAACGGAAGAACGAGGGGAAAATAAATAAAATAAATATGGCTTATCCAGTTGGGCGGTTATGGTTTGCGCCATCTTCGTCGACGGTAGGCGAGCAAGAAGAACCCCAAAGAAATGCTCCTCAAACAATTCCATTACTTCCTCTCTTCCTCCACCAAACTTCCCTTCTTCAAATCCCCAACCGATGCTAATTCGATCTCACCGTTCCGTTCTCCAAATCCCGCAAGACGATCCTTAACAACGAGCGCGAGTCTCATCACTAACTCAGACTCCTTCGAGGTCGGACGCCTCATTGGAAGCTATGGCTTCATGAATGTCACCAGGTATCTTTCTTTTCCAATCTATGTCACTCCTGTTTTTTCGATTAGGAACTTTCATTGTGTTTTGTGACCTCCGTGCTGCCATTTGTTGCTATGAATGAAATTTCAGCGACTAAATTCACTATTTTTGTAAAGAAATGCTTAATTTTCTCTGCTTGCTGTTAATTTTTGCTCCTGTTCTTCGATGTGTATGGAGAAAGGATTTTGAGTTTTGAGTTTTTCATGGTTGTTGAGCCCAATGGATGAGAAAATGTTCGTTAAGAATGATGTTTTGATACCATGTTAAGAATGAAAATCTCTAACAACACGTTAAGAATTAAGAAGGATGCTCTGATATCAGGTTAAGAATGAGAAGCTCTGATATCAGGTTAAGAATGAGAAGCTCTGATAACATGTTAAGAATGAGAAGCTCTGATAACATGTTAAAAATGAGAAGATTTGATAACATGTTAAGAATGAGAAACGTGAGTGGGATTGAAAGTCCAAGAAATATAGGTGGGAATTTCGATCCCACTTCTGTTTTTTGGACTTTCGATCCCACTTATCTTTCTCATTCTTAACATGTTATCAGAGCTTCTCATTCTTGACTAGGCTCCTCCCCTCTTTTCAATTCAATATGTTGCATTTAAATTTCGTGGTTAAGTTTGGAATTTATTTGAATTCACATTACGTGATATTTCCCAACCCCGACAGCTACTCAGGGTTTCAATCAGGGGAAGGCGTTGAATATTCTTCTGGAGATTTGGGGCAATTGAGAGTTCAAGATGTTGGAGAAGGAAGTGTAAAGATCAGGTGCTCTTTTGATGCGTCTCTGTGTTCTAGGGATTGAATACAAATTTTCTTAATCCATCTCCATTACTGATACTATCTATGGCAGTTCTTCTGCAGGCTTTATGAAGGAAGAGTTTCTCAGGGTTCTCGTAAAGGAACTTCTCTTATTTTTAAGGTGATACTCTCGTGCACCTTCGTTGCTTTTATTCTTCTAGTTTATTATGGGTATCTGTGTTCATTATGGTTTGAAATATTGGTTTAATACCTTTCCTAAAGTCTCTGTCTCCCTAACTTTAATCCTGAACCTCTCAAGGAGATTAATAAGAGGCGCTTCGATTTCGATTGGTAACTAATGAGGTATAGTTGCAAATTGACTTTCTAATGAACTACACCATTGGGATGAATTGAGTCTGGCTTTCTCTACCCCGTTCAGAATTTAGTCTTTCAAATACCTATCAGTTTATGGTATTTCATTCTCTTTTTAGAAGTTGTGTTGCATCTAAATTATTAAAACATTGATCCTGAAAAGGTAGAGAGAACAACTTGATGTAAATATTTTGTAGAAACATGGAGAATAACAAGTATTGAGTATAGAAACACTCTGTAAGCAACTTACTTGTAGGTTCTTGTCGGACTTATTCCTATGCATGTGCTCATAACTTTCTCTAGAGATAGGCAAAACTGGGACTTAATGTCTATACTGACCTTTGCGGGTTCCTGTGTAACTAAACCCTAAACATTCCTTCTATAAGGAGAACTTAAGGGTTTTCTGATTCTCTTAGCTCTGTGCATTATGTATGTCTAGGTCTCTCGTCAACCTGGCACGAATTGCACCTCAAGTTGCTGTGGCCCATGGAAAGGCCCTAGGGTAATACTCATAGGTATGGAGGAGCCCTTTTGATCTACAACGGTAACCACACTCCATACTTGTCTACCTACTAAGCTCTAACGGGAGGATTCTCCCTGATGGTGCCGGACAACATGTAAATGTTCCTAAGATCAGCAAACTACCTGCCACTATGTCTTCTCAGGCTGGAATAGTAAATTGCATGCTCGTGTACACTCCTCGGTTTAAACAGTAAACTACCTATCTTAGGAACAGTAACTGCTTGTCATTATGTCTTTACAGGCTGGAACAATAAAAAGGTCATGTCTCCCCACTAGGCACAACCGGTATTACCTCAGTAGTATACCCTCTATGACTCCTGGAATTCTCTACAGGTGACAACTAAGACATGTGTCCCCAATAGACCCTAATCCTTATTGGTTAGTTCACAAATAGGGGTTGCGCCCTAAACATTCTTACAAGGAACCTGGTCAACCCAAACGAGACTTCGGAATTCATAACTAGGTTCTAGGACCAAAATGACATAAAACAACTACTCATAGTCTAAAATAATCATAACAAATAGGCTAGAGCACATAGTAATAGTCCAAATTATAGCAGGGCAATAACGGGGGTTTTAAACCCTAAATCATGCACAATAATCATATAAGTGCATTCAACATGCTCGTTGTCACAATCACCCTTTTATTGGCAACGGATTTGGCAATTGTGTGGCACCCACTCTTAGCACTGAGTGAGTTAAGTCAACTTAGGATCGCGTCGCCTACGACCGAGAAACGTATACTCAAGCCTCTGGCCTAGATTTGAGAAATTTTTTTAGAAAAACGAGGGAAACGGAGTTTGAAAGCAAGGTTGAGAGAGAGTGAAAATGATGTTATATGGCATACAAGCAAAAAGTAACCAAACGACTTAAATAACATATAACTTTTAGGGTAGGGAGAACTTGACAACTAGTCGCATCCCCCTATAGTACATTTTAAGGAGATTCAGGTCTGGCAGACCTAGATGTGAATTCGCCGAACAATCATATAAAATTAGGGGGAGTTAACAACTATTCACACCCCCCTATAGTACATTCTAGGGCATTTCATGTCTACCAGGCGTAGACATGATTCTGCCGAAATGTCATACACTTAGAAAAAGCAAGAAGGAAATTATACATCGTGAAAGAAGTAAAGGAAAGCAATAAAGTGATACAAGGCAAGGGTTTTGGCATGTAATGAGCATGCAGCCATGGGCAACACGCCTTGGACAAGCATGACCGTGACATCCTCCACTTAATTGGTTGATGTTTTTGTCAATTGTCTCATTTCTTTGAACTTGGCAATTTGAGGTGCGGCTGACTTTAGGTCGTCGGCATGTTCCCAACTGATTTCTGCTTCTGGGAGTTCTTTCCACCTGATTAAGAATTCTTGTATGTTTCGCCTTGGTTTGCTGATACGACGTGTTCGCTCGGCCAAAATCTCTTTTACTTCCTTTTTACTTGAGTCCTTCATCGTAACTAGGGGTCGTGTCACTTGGTTGCGCTGATGGTCATCATCGTCTGGGTGATACAGTTTCAAGTTACTTACATGGATGACAGAATGAATCTTCATCCATGTAGGTAAGATGATATGAAGTCCTCCCGACTTTCTCGATGACTTCGACTGGTCCTTCATATTTTTGCACTAGTCGTTGGTCCTTATTCCCACAAAATCTAAACTGTTCTGGCCTCAGCTTGATCAGAACTTGGTTACTAGCCTGAAATTCTAATGGTCTTCGTTTTTTGTCTGACCACTTCTTCATTCGTCGTTAAGCTTTCTCAAAGTACCCTCGTGCCACTTCAGAGGTTTGCTTCCACTCCTTGGTGAAGTTATATGCTTGAGGCTTCTCCCAACATAGGGGTGGTCAACGACATGGGGCATGAGTGACTATTTGCCACATACTATCTCAAAGGGGGTTTCCTCTGTCGACGAGCTTTCCTGGCAATTGAAACTAAGCTAAGCAACGTCGAGCATTTGTACCCAGTTTATTTTGTCGCGCATCGATGAAGTGACATAAGAACTTTACGAGCATGCTGTTAAATCTTTTAGTTTGTCCATCTGTTTGAGGATGGTAGCTTGAAGAGATGTTTAAGCTCGATCCCAATAACTTGAGTAACTCAGTCCAAAAGGTCCCTGTGAATCTCGCATTGCGATCACTGATAATGCTCGTGGGGATGCACCACACCTTGACAACGTGTCGGAAGAATAGTTGTGTAGTTGCTTCGGCAGAGCATAACTTGGGAGTTGGGATGAATGTCGCATATTTGGAGAACATGTCCACGATTACCAAAATGGACTCAATTTCTCCTACCTTGGGAAGGTGTGTGATAAAATCCAGAGATACACTTTCCCACGGTCTGGAAGGGACCGGTAAAGGTTCCAACAGTTCCATGATTTTGTTCCGTTCAGCCTTGTTTGTAGGCAGATAAAAGACATGTTTTCATGAACTGTGTTACGTCGTCTCAAAGGTTTGGCCAGTAGTACCCCTTTTTAGGAGGGCGTAGGTTCTTACCACCCATTGTGACTTGCCCACGGAGTGTCGTGGCATTCTTTGAGTAGGAGTCTCCTCAGGTTCAGGGATTGTTTTCGACCCAAAACTGATGGGTCTTCCCCTCTTTAGTTAACTGCATGATGGCTTGGGTGGTCGGGTCTTTGGCCAGATGTTCTTCGATACTTCCTTGTATCGTTCCGCTTAACTTACTTGCTTGTAGATGAGCGAGCATGCACAGGGCCGCATGCACGCTCTTCCGATTTAAGGCATTTGCAGCTTGGTTTGCTTTCCTGGCCTGTTTTCGAACGGAAAATCAAATTCTGCCACACATTCTAGCCAATGTGCTTGCTTCGACCATAACTTGGGTTGGTTAAAAAAGTGGCATATAGAACTGTTGTTTGTCTTGACTACAAACTTAGGTCTGAGGAGGGATTGTCTTCAAGCTCGTAAACAGTGGACTATTGTCAACATTTATTTCTCAGAAGCTACATACCTTCTTTCTGCTTCATTTAGCTTCCGACTCTTGTATGCGATGGGGTGTCCATCTTATAGTAGGACGCCCTCAAGGGAAAAATCTGACACATCTGTCTCGACTTCGAATGGTTTCGTAATGTCGGCAATTCCCAAAATTGGCCCATCCATCATGGCGTTCTTCAAGTTGTCGAAGGCTTCTTGACAAAGTGGAGTCCCAACTCCACTTGTTTCCCTTCTTTAGTAGTTTAGTCAGGGGACTTGCGCGCTTCGAGAATAAATCGCTGGTAATAGTTGCTAATCCAAGGAAGGAGTGCATTTTCATCACTGAAGAAAGGGTCTACCCGTCCTTGATGACCTTGACTTTCTCTTCTTCCATGCCCACCCTGCTTGTTTCGATTACGTGTCCGAGAAAGTTGATTCATTGTTGCGCAAATGCGCATTTCCCCCCCTTCACATATAGTTGGTGTTCTCTCGAAGGCTAACCGCAGGTGGTGTTGATGCTCCTCCATGGTGGAGCTGTAAACCATTATGTTGTCCAAGTAGACTACCACGAATTTATCGAGGTACTCGTGAAAGACTTGGTTCATCAATGTACAGAATATGGCAGGAGCATTAGTCAGACCAAAGGGCATGACCAGGAATTCGAAGGCCCCATATCTAGTGACGCAAGTAGTTTTGGGTTCATCTCCTTCGGGCAATCCGAACTTGATAATACCCCGACCTTAAGTTGAGTTTTGACAAGTACTTCGCGCCATGTAGTTGATCGAACAAGTCGATAATGATGGGCAGAGGGTACTTGTTTTTTATGGGTGGAGACTCTTGTCTTTCTTCTTTTAAAACAACACCGGGCCTCCATAGGGAGCTTTTGCAGGTCTGATAAACCTGGTTAAGCAGTTTGTCCAGTTGTTTTCGCAGCTCTGCTAACTCAAGCGGAGCCATTCTATAAGCATTCTTTGTCGGGTGTTTCGACCTAGGCATCAGTTCGATTTCATGGTCTATGCTCCGACAAAGGGGTAAGTTCTTTGCTAGACTCTCTGGCATTACTTCACGGTACTCTTCTAGTACCAGCTGTATTTCTATGGGAACAAATTCAACTGTCTTTTCAGTTTCAACCACATGGATGACCATGAACGTGAGTTCATTGTGCGCAAGACCTCATTTCAATTGGAGTGCATATATTATCTTGATTTCGTCGGGGTGTTTGATGGTTGTCTGGACAACGGTAGAGGTGGATCCTGTTATGACCAAGCATTTGGTCGAAGGCATGAGGATCACTTTGTATTCTATTAAGAATTCCATCCCAAGTACCACATCAAAGTCGTCCATTTTGACGATTACAAAGTCCACTTGACTGCTCCATGTTTCCAACTTGAGGGAAATCTTCATCGCAATTCCAAGGATTAGTAGGCTGCAAAGTTGACAACCTTCATCTTCCCTGAAGTCTCGATGCCACTTGGTGTTCAACCGATTCGCTTCAGTCTCGGTCATAAGTTATGGGTGTCTCCCGAATCGACCATTGTACTCTTGGCCAATTTGTGGTTCACCCATGCTTCTACATACATGAGACCTTTTTCGATCGGTTCTTTCAATCGCACTCTCACACCCACAAATAGAAATTAAACAAAGAGACAAATTTACGTGGTTCGGAAAGAAGAAATGCCCCTACATCAAAGTGCTTACAAAGTGTAGATCTCACACTCTCACACTATAAAGTCTCTCAACAAAATTCCTCCCAAATGCCACTCAACAAATACAAAAAAATGACACTCAAAACTCTATATCTCTCCATCATCCTAGACAATTCTTTATGTAGGAAAAAAACATTAATGTCATACATGAATCAAATGAAGGAGAGTTATGAACCAAATAAATGTCAATATATGCATAAGAGATGATGAACCTATTCTCCATGACAACCTACACCAATCTCCACATTGTCAGAAGATCCCAAATAACCGGTTTGGCTACCACCAAGCCAATATGCTACTTTTGTTCAACATTGATCAAATCTAAGTAATGTCAAAACCAGTTATATGCTTGGGGATCTTCTAACAAGGGGAAGATTGTTTAGGTTGTCATGAAGAATAGTGTTTTTCTATTTTCATTCGGATTATTCCTTTGGTGGAAAAACTTGTTACAAATGACAGAGTCATCTGGTACGAAATCGCAGTGTGGATCGAGAATTTTGGTGTTTGACCAGACAAAGTTAGTGATTTGTTGGCCATGCAAGACCTTAATGTTTCTCTCAAATAGGTGATGCCTAAAGACATAATAGACACAGGAAGGAGAAAAGTAAATCAACAAGATTGTGGAATTATTCAATTGTTTCTCAGAAGTATCCATTTATGAAGGTGACCCTGCCGAAAGAATTATGGGATAAGTTTGAAACCCAATATATGCCGAAAAAAAGAGTAGAAAATAAACTCCATTCGAAGAAGAAATTCTTCCGTTTCGACTACAAAAAAGGTACTTCAATGACTGAGCATTTGGATGAATTTAACAAAATTATCACTGATTTTCTCAATCTCGATGTTATAATTGATCATGAAGACAAGACGTTGCTGCTATTGAATTCTTTTTCAGATTCTTATGAGTCTTTAGTAACGACTCTCGTCCATATATTGATTTTAAAGATGAACCAAAAGGTTTATGAATCAAATAAGTGAGAGATGAACTAGATAAATGCCAATACATGCATAAGAGATGCATGAACCTATCATTCATGACAACTTTCAACAATGTTCACCTTGTCAACAGATCTCCAAACAGATAACCGGTTTGGCTGCCACCAAGTTAACATGCTACTTTTCCATCCAGCATTGATCAAATCCAAGCAATGCCAAAACTTTTCATAAGCAAGCACCTTGTGAACATATCTGCATGATTATCAGCAATTCTAATTTTCAATAAATGAATGTCTTCTTCATTAACAATTTCTCAAACGAAATGAAATCAAACATCAATATGCTTGGTACGAGCATGATGGATTTGGTTCTCGACAAACAAATAGCACTTTGGCTATCAAAAGACACAACACATCTACGTGTTTTTGAGAAATACCCAAGTCATTAACCAAACCATGCGTTCAAATAGCTTCTCTAAAAGCTACCGTGACAACTATAGGAGCTATTTGGATGCATCGTTTGGTTAATGACTTGAGTATTTCTAAAACATACGTAGATGTGTTGTGTTTTGTGATAGCCAGAGTGCTATTTGTTTGTCGAAAAACTGAGTCCATTATGCTCGTACCAAGCATATTGATGTCCGATTTTATTTGTTCGAGAAATTGTTAATGAAGGAGACAATCGTTTATTGAAAATTAGAACTACCAATAATCCTGTGGATACGTTCACAGAGATGATTGCTCGTGAAAGGTGTTGATATTGCCTAGATCTGATCCATGTTGGACAGAAAAAGGAGCATATTGACTTAGTGACAGGCAAACCGTTTATCTGCTTGGGGATCTTTTAACAAGGTGAAGATTGTCGTAAGTTATCATGAAGGATAGGTTCATGCATCTCCTATGCATGTATTGACATTTAATTAGTACATAACTCTCATTTATCTGGTTCATAACTCTCTTTTAGGTTCATCTTCAAAATCAATATCATAGACTCCTTCCATTAAGGTGATTACTAAAAACTTATAGGACTCTAGCAAAGAATTCAATAACATCGTCTTGTCTTCCTCATCAATTATAACATCAAGATTGAGCAAATAAGTGATAATTTTGTCAAAATCATCCCATTGTTCAACCATTGAGCTACCTTTCATAAATGGATACTTCTTATCCTTGCCAAGATAGGACCGAATAATTCCACAAGCTTGTTGATTTACTTTCCTCTATTATGCGTCTGTAATGTCTTCCGGCATCACCTCTTCAGGAGAAACATCAAGGTCTTGCATGACCGACAAATCACTTCGCCATGCCAAACACCAAAATTATTGGTTCCATCAAATTTTTCTACCTCAAAATTCTCGATCCACGCCGTGATTTAGTACCAAATGACTTTGTCATTTGTAACAAGTTTTTCCACCAAAAGAATAATTAGAATGAAAATAAAAAAGCACTATTCTTCATGACAACTTACAACAATCTCCACCTTATTAGAAGACTATCAAGAAGATAACTGATTTTGGCATTGCTTGAATCTGATCAATGTTGGATGGAAGAAGTAGCATGTTGACTTGATGACAACCGAACCGGTTATCTTCTGACAAGGTGGAGATTGTTGTAAGTTGTCATGAAGAATAAGTTTATGCATCTCCTATGCATGCATTGACATTATTTGGTTCATAACTATCATTTATTTGGTTCATAATTCTTTTGTTTCATCTTCCATTTTTATTCATGTATGACATTAATGATTTTATGCCTATATAAAGAATTGTTTTTCTATGCCTATATAAAGAATTGTTTTTCTATGCCTATATAAAGAGTTGTTTAGGATGGTTGAGAGATCTAGAGTTTGAGGGTAACTTTTTGTATTTGTTGAGTGACATTTTGGAGGGGCTTTGTTGAGAGACTTTGTAGTGTGAGATATACACTTTGTAAACGCTTTGATTATTGACATTGGTTGCTACCCATGGATGTAGGGGAATTTTTTTTTCTCAGAATCACGTAAATCTTTGTGTATCTTTGTTTAATGGTTGTTGTGGCTGTGTGAGTGCGATCGATTTTGCTTTCGCTTTCGTTACAACAATTGCTCATGCCTGAGATTTGGAGTGCTGCACCCTAGATGGTGAGAGTCTAGTAGCTGAAAGCATCATTAGCTTACGCTCTGACCTGAGTAGTATGGGGTATGTGGAATCCTATGTGAATTATTAAGAACGACCTTGTAAGGCTAAATACTCCTGGGTGACCGATAGTGAAGTAGTAATGTGAGGGAGGGTGAAAAGAACTCCCATTGAGGAGTGAAATAGAACATGAAATTGTAAGCTTCTAAGCAGCGAGAGGAGATCAGGACTTTGACCGTGTGCATTGAAGAAAGAGTCGGCGACTTATAGGTAGTGGCTTGGTTAAGGGAACCATCAGAGCCATAGCGAAAATGAGTCTTTATGGGGCCACTGTCAATGCTGATGGACCCGAACTGGGTGACCTATCCATGACCAGGATGAAGCTTGGGTGAAGCTAAGTGGAGGTCCAAACCAACTGATGTTGAAGCTTAGGTGGAGTTAAGTGGAGGTCCGAACCGATTGATGTTGAAGAATTAGCGGATGAGTTGTAGTTAGGGGAGAAATGCCTCTCAAATCCAGAGCTAGTTGGTTCTCCCCGAAATGCATTGAAGCATAATAGTTGACTAGAAATCTATGGGTAAAGCATTGTTTCGGTGCGGCCGCGAGAGTGGGTATCAAATTGAGGCAAACTCTGAATACTGATATGATCTCAAAATGACAGGGCCAAGGTCGGCCAGTGAGACGATGGGGGATAAGCTTCATCGTCGAGAGGGAACAACTTGGATCACCAGCTAAAGCCCCTAAATAACCGCTCAGTGATAAAGGAGGTAGGGGTGCAGAGACAACTAAGAGGTTTGCCTAGAAGTAGTCTCCCTTGAAAGAGTGCATAATATCTCATTGATCAGCGCTCTTGCACCGAAGATAAACAGGGCTAAGCGATTTGCCGAAGCTGTGGGATATAAAAACGCATCAGTAGGAGAACATTCCACCTTAGTGGGAAGCACTGCGCTAGCAGTGATGGACGAAGCAGAAGCGAGAACGTCGGCTGGAGTAACGCAAGCCATAATAGTAAAGTTTGTATGCAAATGATCCCATCATGAATTTCTCATCATTGTTCATATGAAATATACAAATAATTTAAATTATTTTGATTTTCCAATCAAACTTATTTAACAATTGAAATAATTAAATTCAATAGAAAGAGAGAGCGATTGGAAACAAAATGAAAAAGATAGATTTTGATAATTGCAAAGTTTTGTACAAATGATGTCACTCTATTTGTTTCTACGCTTATTACTATAAAATATTCCTACATTCAATTGTAAATGTCCGTTTTGAATACTCTAATTCTTTTGTGCTGTGAATTTCTTTGATTACTCTTAGAAAATCTGTATTCCGTCTTTTCAATCTCCCATGATATAGTTTGTGTTGAATGAACTATTTTCAACATGAAGGTGTATCCTGGAAAGCGGGCCGGTGGTCTTGAAGCTGATATGATGGCTGCAAATGAGCTAAATGCTCATGTATTTCTCCAAGTAACAGATTCTTTCCGTTTCTTCCATAATCTTTTTCTACATATTACTGCTGATGATGTTTAAACTATGCTGGACATTGTTCATATGGACATTCTGCAGAGCAGTTCCGTGGATATCTGCTCGAATCTTGCCCTACTTGTTGGTGGGTTTGAAACAAACACTGGGGAGCAGGTTATCCACAATATTCAGTATCTAAATATTTTATGGACTTGGTACGTTTTTGCCTTATGATATGAAAAAGTGCTTGTTCTGCTTTCTTAGTGGCTAGCGTTCCGTGACGATGGCAAATATAGTGCTGCAGACTATGGGAAAATTATGAGTGAAAGGATGTCCAAAAGAGTAGAACAAGTGTCTTGGAATCCTTATGAACAAGAACTATTGATTAAGCGTAGGAGGAATTTTGTGATCAGGATGTTTCAGGGCATAATGAGAGGTCTTGTGTATATGCACGACCGGAACAGATTGCACCAAAGTCTTGGACCATCTTCTGTAGTACTCAAGTATGGGTCTTGGAAGTAGCATAGATTATTTGCTAGCTTTTAAAGATTTCTAACTTATCTCTCTCAGATGTGATAAAATTGGTTTGCATTTGATCACAGTACAATTGTTGAGAAAGATGCTGCTTACTTAGTCCCTCGACTTCGAGATCTCGCTTTTTCTGTGGATGTGAGGTAATTCTGATCTCTTCATCATTGAGTTTTTTCCTGCATTATCAACCTTTTTTTGGTGGTTTTGGTCTGGAAAATCTAAAAAGAAGGAATTTTTCCTTCATGGTGGAGAGGCTTTGGAGATTTGAAAATGAAAATCAGCTTTTTGGAGGAGGATTGTGCTACCTTGTTGGCAAGGGAAATAGGTAATTGGTGGACCTGCAGCTCAACCATAAATCAATGGGAGGCCCTTTTGAAAGTGCATTATATGCTTAAGAACACCCTAGCTAGCTAGCTGAATTAGAGAAGTGGCTCTTCTTCCCCCTCCTCTTTCGTAATTTCATTTAGTAATTAAAATTTTGTTTTCTCTAAAAAAAAAAAAAAAAAAAGTAATAATGAAGTGAATATAACTCAACAAAAGACGAAAAGAAGGGAAAACATCCTTTTTGAGCCAATAAACTTGACTTAGTAGAAGAAGTTACTAACTTATGGAGCAATTTTAGGAGAATGTTTAGTAGTTGCCAAATTGTAGACCAAGTTTAGTGACTTAATTAGAAAAATTGTCGGTGGTTTTTAACTTGAGGAAAAAGTTTAGAAAACTTGTTAGTGTTTTCTCCACTATAAATACTGGTTAGATGTATGTTCGAGTCACAAAAAAAAAAAAAAAAAAAAGAGAATTGAAAAGCATAAGTACTTAAGGTTCTTCAGTTCAAAAGATCTCTCCTCTCAAGTTTTTTTTTCTGCTTAATCTATTTGTTAGTATATTTCGATCGTGGGTCATATCCAACAACCTCTGGCACTTAGTCTAAAAGAAGTTTGACACAGGAAGTTAGAAGGCTAAGGATTTATCTTTCATGGTTGTTTCTAATTAATGGAAGAAACTCATTCGAATTGCATACCAGGATATAATTCTTGCTGAAAGTATGAGAATATTGCTTGCAATCCATGGAAGCCAAGTATCTTCCAGTCACCCCGTTAATATAAGATACTTCAGTGTGTTAGGAATCACGACTCTCCACAATAGTATGATATTGTTCACTTTGAGCATAAGCTCTCATGGCTTTGCTTTGGACTTCCCAAAAGACCTCATTACCGATGGAGATGTATTCCTTATAAATCCATGATCATTCCCTAAATTAGCCAACGTGGGACTCCCTCCCAACAATCCTCAAAATAGTGTTCATCGTTTTCACATTTAAGGATCATAAATTACATTATTTTCACCGCCGTAGTTAATTATAAATTTTTGACATCCAATATAGCTTAAAAGTTTCTGTAATCATTTGATTTCCAGATATCCGTTTCCAGAAGACAACCTCGGACAGCTCGCCGAGGGGCTATGGAGACGAGCAATAGCTGCTGGCGCCTACACTCCAATGGAGAAAAGAGCATTTGGAATAGCAGATGACATGTATTATTGACATATATACATTATTGATATTCACACTTCACTGCATAGATTGTGTTCAAAACTTCTATCTCAAATCTACCATTTTTCCTTCTTATGCAGATATGGAGCAGGTCTCCTTTTTGCATATTTGGCTTTCGTGCCGTTTTGTGAAGCTGGAGTTATTGATACCCTCTCCTTGCAAGTAATTGTTTTTACTAAACTTTTGTTTTCATTGTTTCCTTCGATCTTCCGCCTTACTTTGCTTGTATCATTGACTAAAGTGAAATTTTGTAACATGTTAAGGCATCCCATTAATAAGCCGACCTGGATCGATTCGTCGAATTTTTCTATTATTGATCGATTTGTACATATATCCAAAAAGATTTTATATCGAATCCAGTATATACTTCGCCTTTCTTGTGTTAAAACTTTGGCTCGTAAACACAAAAGCCCTTTGACAAGTGAATCTCTTTTTGTAATCTTTAGTTTTGGTTTCTCTGTTATCGTTCTTTCTTGGTTAGATTATATGTTCCTCTTTGAGGAAAAAAATAAAATAAAAGTGCACTAATCCTTTTCTTGTTTTTCTGGAAACTTATAGAGGTTATTGGAGAGCACATTCAGACTTGATCTTGAAGCCACGAGAGAGTAAGACTTCGAAGTATTTTTTACAATTGTGCTCCAGGTCTTTTAACTCGTCTTTGAACTGATTTGTATGTATAAATGCTTCGTCTTGGAAGATATTGTTTAGCAGATGATCGGTTTGTTGAAGCGGTCAAGTTTCTCGATCTCGATGATCGTGCTGGTTGGAAGTTACTTCAGGTTATTTGTTGGAGATGTTCTATTTTAATTTTTAAACTTTTAAACACTATATTTTGATTCACGAGCTTGTTTATATTACCTGTATTTGGAGCTAATGTAGAAAGGTAAATGCTTGGTTCTAAACCTTTCTTATTCTTCAACAAACTAACAAAACGAAAAACTGTTTTAGGCAATGTTGAATCCAGACTTTCGACAACGGCCACTCGCTGAGGCAGTACTGAACCATCGGTTCTTGACGACGACAATGATTTGATTCAGTTATGTACCGGATTTGGGTAAAGGTGTGCTAGTTTTTGTTTTGCAAGGATGATCCAATCATCTTGAATCTCTCTTCTGCTGTTTCTGTATATGTTATTTTCTTTGGATAAGGCCAACGACAAGCAAGCAATTTTAAATGATGGAATGCATGTTTGAGCGAGTGTTTGTTTTCATGTTTAATGTTTATTTTCAAAAAGCAATTTTAGAATCATCCAAATACTAAAAAAGAGATCATGTGAAAGAAAAAAAATAATAAAAAGGAGATGTAAACATTAGGAGAGATAATTTTTTAGAAGGAATAATGTTGACTTTTCACATAATTTTAGGAAAATAAAGTGAAATAGGAAGAGGGTGTTTAATTTAAAATAATGATCATTTTAAAAAAAATTATAATGATCATAATTATTTCCCAAAAAGACTTTAAGAATCACGCATACGATGGGCCAGACGTATTAGTATTAATATAGCTCAACTTTCCACTACTTACGAGTAATTCTATTGAAGAACCTTCCCTCGGTCTTTGAGGCTCACAACATAAACATGCAACATAAACACGACAAAACAATGTGTCATTAGTTATGGGCGACCTCTGGGACCTCCCTTGCCCTTCCTTGAACTTGGTTCGAGACTCACTAGATAATCCATGACAAACTAATTAGCTTCGACTTAATTTTGCTTAGGCTAGGGGAGCAAGCCCAAACTTGGCCACTTTGACCTCACTCATGAGGCAACCCTTTGTTGACACTACACTTCTACCAACTTTTCAACTGGCCACATTCATGTGACGATCTTTGCATTGACACTTCTCTAATCTTTCTGTAGCTTTGCTTACTTTTTTCACATCTAGCTGATACTTCTCAAGCTGATACTGGTCTTGATCCTCTTGTGAAACCAACCACCTTAGGAATGAGGTGGTGATTCAAGGAATATACGTGTGCTCGCACTTTAGAGCACATTCATGAGGTGAGTAGCCCATTTACTCGGGCCTTCCTCACTCCCACTTGGCTACCTCTCTGTAGATAGGTTGTCCCTCCCATAAGGATATGCGTTGTGCTCAACTTGGCACGTAACCGATACTTGTCTTGTCTGACCCCTGACTTCTCTGCTTGCAACCATTGATACTATTCCTTTAATATGGATGGTTATTTGGAAGACACATGACATGGTGTGCCTTCCGTTGCATCTATCTGCCCATATCAGAACTCCAAGCCCTTGGCAAATGAGGGTAGATTTTCACATAATGAGGTGTCAACACATTACAATAATGACATGGGTGTAACAGTTTCAATTGTTTTTTAAAAAAAAGAAGAAATTTTCAAACCTGGCCGAAAATCGTGAGATTTGCACCAATAACCAGAAAGTCAAAGAGTAAAGAAAGAAAGAAACCTTGTAGCCGAAACTTAACATTATAGAATACGTAACAGATCACCAGAAGTTTTGTCGTCACCGTGAGCAGTGTAATCAAATCAATGCAAAATTCGCTGGAGACGAAGGGATATCGAAGTTTCATCATCAGCACTAGTCGGGTAAAGGAGACGAACTGTCGGATTTTAGATTGTATTGCTCTTGGGCCTCTGTTACGGGTGAACCACACTACTACAACGTCCACGACCTAGAAGTGCACGACCCAATACAGTCTAGCCCGCAACGTACTAGCCCAGTGTGCCTCGACCCGACCCGCACAACCTACGCTTAACTCGAATAATGCACTACCTCATTCCTGCGTAGACTCAGCTTGGCAACGCGATAAGCTCAGCTTGACGACAAAATTGACTCAGATTGACGGCTCGACTTAGGTGACTCAATTAGTGTTAAGGAATGAAATTTGATTAATTAAAGAGTTCAATTAATTAATTTTGTATCATAAGATTCCATTCCTAGCTCATACTAACCCTAAAAAGACTTAAAGGAACTATTTAATCGAAAGAAAAAAGAAAAAAAAAAGAGATCGAAGCGTTAAAATGATATGATTACGTTGTTTGCATGTTTAAGCATGTGAATGCTACTTTGTTATTAACGTCTCTTTATTGTCCACTTAGTTGTCAAGTTGAATTTCTTTTAGTTTAACTCATGAACAAAGAACTTAAACCATTGCTTTAAGACTAGACCTAGCCATTTAGGCTCTTATCAGGATCAAGTACTTTGAGAACCATTAACCCAACATGACACCCTAATGAACAGAACCTAGCCTATCCCTGCCTTAATCCATACCTTATGTTACCAAAAGACTTTCTTACCTTTTTAGTATACCATAATTCTCATCTCGATTATTGAAATATTTTCACCTTGATTAACGAGATTCCTCTCAAAGATTGGTGGAATGCCTCATCTCAATTGGTGGAATGTCACGTATGATTTTACTGCTTTGGTTGGTTGTTGCATGATTTCGTACCGATCGTGTGTCCTAAATTGATATAGATAGAAAAATGTCTCAGATTATATATTAGGTCTTCTATATAGAATTCAATAAACCCACATTGAGAGGGTGGTAGACTAAATGGCTGCATAGAATTAAGACTTAAGTTAGGTAGATGAGATGATGACTCAACTTACCTTCGAGAACTCTTTCATGATTATAAGAATTAAATTTCTTGAACTTACAAGTATGAAGAACAAAGAACTCAAATTAAAAATCATGATATCTTAGATACATAGATATGATTTCAGAGACATTTAAATTTTTAGAGTTCAAAATGCTTTACGTTAAATTTAGCCGCGAGTTTTAAAAGCTTTCTTATTGGTAACGGTAAGTAGAAATAAAGAAAAAAAAAAAAACTTAGAGCAGTCGCGGGAAAACACGAGAATTTCGGTGGATGTTGTTAGATAAACCTGTGGTCTTTTAGATAAATTATCGATTGTTGCCATGACTATCGACGGTTAGATAAATCGGCATAGAGCTCGACTGCGTCCAATGGAGTGGTGTGATCAGCTGGTTACTTCGGTCATGCTTAAAGTGTTGTTGTGTCTTTAATTACTGCTATAAAAATGAGAAAAGTTGCATGGTTTTAAGCCGCACAAAAAATGGAAAAACTCAGACTCCATTCCTCGATCACTTCTGTTCGTCGTTCCCATTTTCACCGATCGCAGAGGCTTCGGCTAAGAGACAATAAGTGGTATCAGAGCTTTGTTTCGAGGTAAAGAAGATGCACTAAAACACGAAGCTGCACACGTCGTGGGATCCATCTCGGACAGGCTCACACACTCCTCCACGCCGCAACCGAGCTCTGGTATCTCCATCACTACTACCAAGAGGTCGACGCCGCGAAGATGAACGCTGAGTTGTCATCGAGTGAGTGATCAAAGAGATGACCGCCTCTGCACAATATCTGATGCTGACAAGGTCCAACTACAACGAGTAGGCTTTATTGATGCACGTCAACCTGCAGGCGCAAGGGCATTGATACGCTGTCGAGCCGAAGGAAGGAGAAGTGATTGAGTATCGAGAGGATTGGCTGACATTTGCCGCCATACTGTGGGCTGTGCCTCCAGAGATGCTGGCGTCTCTCTCCACCAAGTGCACCGCGCAATCGGCCTAGGAGTGGATCAAATCCCACAGGGTTGGTGTGCAGCGAGTACGAGAGTCCAACGTCGAGCAATTGCGGAAGGAGTTCTTGGAGATCTGCTTTAAGGACGACGAATCTGTTGATGATTTTTCTATGCGGATCACGGGGCTCGCCAATAGCATCACCACTCTCGGTGGGAGCATCAACGAGACGGAGATCGTGAAGAAGATACTACAGGTTGCCCCAGATCACCTCAAGTAAGTCGAGATTTTGATCGAAATATTGCTTGACATGGACGACCTAACGGTGGAAGAGGTGACTGAAAGATTTCGCAACGTCGAGCAGAGGAAGAAGCATGCCACTATAGCTGTCAACAAGTAGGGTCGTCTTATCCTCACTAAAGAGGAGTGACTTGTAAGCCTGAAGCTTTGTGACAACTCTGGTGAGAGCGGCGGGTCCTCTGGTGAAAAAGACAGCAACAAGCAATGTAAACCTCAGGGGTGCACGTGGGAAAGAAGAAGAGCAGAAGGTGTCAGCTGATGGCGGGCCAATCTGGTGCTCGATTTATA
The DNA here is from genome assembly GCF_002738345.1 of Cucurbita maxima. Taxonomy (NCBI): domain Eukaryota; kingdom Viridiplantae; phylum Streptophyta; class Magnoliopsida; order Cucurbitales; family Cucurbitaceae; genus Cucurbita; species Cucurbita maxima. The sequence continues at coordinate 825,514 of NW_019272062.1, forward strand.
GGAAAAAAGGGCACCTGGACAAGGATTGCTAGAGCAAGCCCAGGAATAAGGAGAAGGCCCATGTGGCCCAATCCGAGGAGGAAAAGCCAACACTTTTCATGGTGACCGCATCGGTGTTAACTGTCTTCCCCAATTCCAATTTCAAATCCACAGAAGCAATCGACAGCAGCGCTGCTCCAGTGAGCGTCGTCGGGGAAGGTTCGATAGATCCCGAGGAAAAGCTTCAGCTGGGCGTGGTAAAGGCACTAGCTAGGGAGCTGATTTAGCTAACTTTGTGAGCTTGGGTCAACTCGATGAGATCGGCTGCTACATCTACATCGAGTGTAGGCTGCTCAAGATCTGCAACGATCGACGACGGCTTGTCATGCAAGTTCGGCGCACGACGAACCGCCTCTACATCTTGGAGTTGAAGATAAAACAATCGGTCAAGTCTCTTGGTTAGAACCAAAGAAGCAGCTTGGAGCTTTCCTGCTCTATAGAAACTACACAAGGAGGAGATGGTGTACGATTTGCTGGCAATCGAAAGCGTGAATAAGTGTGTGTGACGGGTGTCTCATCAGCAAGCAGAAGTGCACCCCTTTTTTGCAGGCATCCTACCGCGTCAGTGAGCCGTTAGAGCTCGTACACGGTGATCTCTGTGGGCCCTTCAAGCCAGCGATCCCAGACGGCAAGGCTCTCTTCCTCCTATTATTCGATGACAAGAGCCGCTTCATGTGGCTAATCCTGCTAGAAGCAAAGAGTGAATTGGTGGAGGCGATTAAACACGTTCAAGCGTGCACAGAGGCCGAATGTGAGAATAAGATGCGAGTGTTTTGCACGGATCGAGGTAGAGAATACACCTCGACGAGCTTCGACAGGTACTGTAACGATTTCAACACGCAACGGCACCTAACGACGTCCTACTTCCCTGTAGAACGAGGTGGTGGAGCACTAAAACCAAATCATCGTCGGGACGGCAAGATCACTACTAATGACGACCGACATGCCCGAAAGGTTCTAGGGAGAGGCGGTCATGACGGTTGTCTACCTCCTCAACCGATCGCCAATGTGAAGCCTTGAAGGGAAGACACCACACGAGGTCTAGTACAACAAGAATGTGGGAAGAGACCACAATGTGAAGCTTGCGGTACATCATCTCCGAGTGTTTGGCTACGTCGCGTACATGAAGATCACGCGTCCCCACCTCACCAAGCTCGATCTCAGGGGGTTGAAGGTCGTCTTCATCAGCTACAAACTTGGGAGAAAGGCGTACAGGCTCTATGATCTGGTGGGGGCGAGCTCACATGTCGCGCGATGACGTCTTCAACGAGAACACCTTCTGGCGGTGGAACAACATGGCCGAGGCGGATCAGAACCCAAAACAATTCACGGGGAAGTACCTTGTCACCAAGTTGGGAGAAGGAGGAGCGCAACACCAGGCACGCCTATGCCAACACCGGCTGCAACTCCTGCTGCGCCCCCTGAACTAGTAGAGTTCGCAACACCACATACTGCAGATTCGACGCTGGATGCGGATCACGATGATGGTCTGGCGGCCAGTTACCGAAAGATTGAAGACCTATTAGGAGAAGGTGAACTACTAGGACTGGCAGCGCGCGAGCTCGAAGAAGAGGTGGCCGAATTGCATGCCATCAGCGCGAATAAACCCAACTGTTTAGCTGAAGAAAAGAACAACTTGTGTTGGCTGAAGGCAATGCAGGAAAAGATGGCATCCATCAATGAGAACAAGACATGGAGTCTAGAGGACATGTCGCCAGGACATCGAGCCATAGGACTCAAATGAGTGTTCAATCTGAAGCGTAACGAAGAGGAAGAAGTTGTGAAGCACAAGGCCTGTCTGGTGGCGAAGGGCTACGTCCAGAAGCAAGGGGGTGGACTTCGAAGAAGTGTTCGCGTTGGTGGCAAGGTTGGAATCTGTCCTCTTGTTGTTGGTGATCGCGGCACATCACTCTTAGGAGGACCATCACATGAACGTGAAGTGATCTTTTCTCAACTAGAGCTGAAGGAGACCGTCTACGTTCGACAACTACTTGACTTCATTGACAATGATAACCCTAGTAAGGTATTATGCCTACACAAGGCACTCTATGGGCTTCGACAAACATCACGAGCCTGAAACGTGAAGCTCGACAGTACCCTATTGTCGGTCAAGTTTAAGTGTTGTGCCTTTGAGCATGGCATGTACACGCACAACCACGGCGAGCAGTGGCTGATCATAGGAGTGTACATCGACAATCTCATAATCACTAGAGGCGACATGGAAGTTCTTGGAAGATTCAAGAGAGATGTCAAGGACCTTTAAGATGAGTGATCTCGGTGCGCTCAGCTACTACCTCGGCATCGGAGTGCAGTAGAATATTGTCGACATTACCATTTGTCAAGGTGCATACACGAAGAAACTGTTGGAAACAGCTATGCTGGCAGACAGTAACCCTATAAGGTTGCAAATGGAGGCCCGACTCCAGCTAAGGAAGGCCGGCACTACGTCAGTGGTCGATGTCACCAATTATCGCAACATCGTCGAGAGTTTGCACTATCTGGTAAACACACACTCAGACCTCGCCTATTTCGTTGGATACATGAGTAGGTTTATGTAAGCACCTAGGGAGGAGCATCTTGTGACTGTCAAGCGCATCCTGCGCTATGTGCCCAGAACCAGAGGCTGGGGTGTGAGATAATGTGCAGGGAGAGGAAGGAAGAAGCTTGATCTGGTCGCCTACAGTGATAGTGATGGTGTTAATATAACACATGCGGAAGCAATTTGGATCTTAGGTACTCTAAGTACATCAATTATAGTAAATTAGCTAGCATGTTCAAAAGCATTAAAATTAAATGAGTTTGAATACTAACCTTTTGTCGCTCAAGTTTCTTTTTCCTCACGAACCAGTTTCAAACTACCACTAGTGTCTTCTCCACTATTCTCCGGCCTTAGAACAGAATTGTGAAATCTGGTGAGTGACTAAACTTGGGAGGGATTTAGTATATATGAGGAGAGAGTTTGTGAGATTTTTTTCTCAAGGTTTTTCCTTTGGAAGACTTTCCATGTACCACAATCACTCTATTTATAGAGTATCTTTGCATGTTCATGCAAATTTAAGATTACCAAATTTTGACACTCAAAATTCCACTCAAATGTTTGGGATTATGTGGCAAGCATGGAAGTTTGAGTTCACCAACGTTTGACACTCAAAATTCCACTAAAATTTGTGGGGTTTATTTGGCAAGCATGCAAGTTTGGTTAAACCAAATTTTGACATCTCAAAATTCCACTAACTCAAACATGGATTTTTCCTTTAAATGAAGTCAATATTTTGAATTCGAATAATTAATTTAAATAATTAATTTCAAATCAAAATAATATTAAATGATTAATTAAACCATTAATATTTAACATTAAATCAAATATCAATCCCAATCAATTCTGGCAAATATTGATTATGAATCCTATTCATAATTAAAATATTTAAATCTTATTTAAATATCTCCAATTCTTTTTTTTTTTTTTGTTTAATTCATAATTAAAGCAAAATGTCGTATATATTTAACGTGTATTCCCTAATTTGAATTCGAACACTTCGAACTCACTCATTATGTTGTTCTAAGATTTAGTCTGATATGAGCTAGTAGAGGGACCTAATGGACCTACAGATCATGGGCTCCAACAATTCGAGATTAACCGGCTAAACTCATTAACCTTGTTAACCAACATTCGTTAACTACTAGGACACTCCACTATAGGCTAGAAGTTGCACTCCCCTCACTATAGATATATTTATGTCCATTTGATATAACCATGATTAGTAAGTCGATCCTTCACAGGTTGTTCGTAAATAGAGCTGGATCAATTTACCGTTTACCCCTAAAGTTACTTATTGTTCCTTAAGTCTCATTGATCCTCTAATGAGCAATTGGTTTGTGGTCCCAACCACCAAACCGAATCCCGCTCGGGCCAATGAGAGGGTGGGGCCCCTTGTTCAAGACTTGGAGTCAGTACTTAAGGGAACAACCTCTCTACTATCCCTAAAAGCGGGTAGGAGTGAATTTCATCTTACACCCCACGTCCCTAGCCATTCACCCAGTCTTACTCCTGAAATGAGAGGCCTATTGAGTCGGCGAACTCGAGCCACTCTCACCCATGCAAAGGATAATTCCGAATAAACAACAATTCATGATTAACTCAGGAATAAGATCGAGTTACCTAGGTCATCGAATGAAAAGAAAATCAATCTCATCAGTAAATGATATTATAAAGTGAGAGTGATTTCCTTCATGATCCGATCTTATGCAATACTCATTGCATAGGACGCCCCCACTCACATGTCTCCGCATGTACAATTTAGTAATCACATTGTTTATGTCATATACAAAAGTGGGCTGCATCCATAGTGTCCCCAGGATAAGGTAACCTTATCTTGGTACTATAGATCATTTTGACTATATACTTGAACTTGATCTACTCTTATGTCTCTACATATAGTTCAAGTAATCATACTATTGTTAGAGTTTTCTTAGTTTATTGGATTTAGATTAATAATTGTAAAATTCACTTTATTCAATAACAATCTTTACTGAATAAACATCAATAAAACTTTATTGAAAATATAATATGTTTTTGTTTACAAACTATGAGTTTTAGGACATAAAAACCAACAGATATTGACATGGTCGGTGACGTTGATGATCGTAAGAGCACTAGCAAGATAATTTACTTCCTCTCAGGCAGCGCGATTTGCTGGCAATCAACTAAACAAAAGGTAGTTGCTTTGTCTTCTTGCGAAGCAGAGTTAATAGTTTCTTTGACGGCGACCACATAGGGGGTCTGGCTTACACGGCTGATGGAGGAGCTTATCGAAAGAGAAGACGATCCACCAATGCTTTACGTGGACAACAAACCTATGATCTCTCTGATCAAAAGCCCAATTTTGCACGACCGAAGCAAGCACATAGAGATCATGATCCATTACATCCGAGAGTGTGTAGATCGGGGGCTAATCAAGATTGACTTCATATAAACAGAGGAACAGCTTGGAGACATCTACACTAAGTCTCTGGCGCGAGTGAAATCAATAAGGTAAATATACCACAAGTTTTAGGAAGAGGTTGTTAGATAAACCTGTGGTCTTTTAGATAAACCGTTGATTATTGTTATGACCGTCGACTATTAGATAAATCGGCATAGAGCTCGGCTACGTCCAATGGAGTGGCATGATTTCAGCTGGCCACTTCGGTCATGCTTAAAGTGTTGTTGTGTCTTTAATTATTGCTATAAAAATGAGAAAAGGTGCACAGTTTTAAGCAACAAAAAAAAAAGGAAAAAGTTAAGACTTCATTCCTTGATCACTTTGGTTCGTCATCCCATTCTCACCTATCGCAGAGGCTCCAGTTATGAATAACGCATGTTGTATGACGTATGATAACGTAAATGAATTATATGATGATAACTTATGATGTTATACGATGATTATGAAGTTGCTAAATGATGACGATATATGATGATGATGATGTATGAAAGGTTGTGGAATTTCCTTAATATGATGTTATTTCTATATTAAGATGAGATGCATGTTTTAAATTTCATAATGATGACGATGATGTTTCATAGGACACAATCCTAGTTAATGTTAATGATGATGAATGTATAAAGATCAATGCACATATATTACTTATAGTAATATAAGGATGAAATTAGGGTTATGTCATAAAGATGTTTTAAAGATTAGAAACCATAGGGACTTCATACATTCTATGCATACATAAACATTGGGCTATTTCCCCTTTTACGATGACGAGTACGGACACGTACACTATGATGATAATGGTGATCATGCCTCACATGACACTTAGGGGTCTGTTGACCTCTGGACGTTGCTACAGATAGCTAGCTCGACTATGATGGGTCTAGGGGGTGCGAACAGTCTGGGGATTCACACTTGCACGTATGGGTAGTTTGTACGGAAGTACTACACATCCAATTTAGTTCGGACTGAAGGTCATCTCTATGATGGTTTTAACGATAGGTTCCTAGAGCATGAGTTGCATGTGTTTGCATTTTCCCGACCCCAATAGTGGGGTCACTTACTGAGAATTTCTTAAGATACGCAGGTCGTGGGCTACTTCCCGACCCCATGTTTTTATTTTATTTATCATTATTGTTTTTATCTTGTTTTGAATTATGTTTTCAAACACATAATACCATGGCCATGTTTTCAAGTTGATGTTATATTTATAAGATGAAGTTATGATTTATGATGACGTTTAAGAGTTAAATTCCATATAAGAACTTAGACTAAGATGACAACAGTGATTTTAGGTTAGCAGAAATCTAGAAATCTAGGCACCAGAATTCTCATTCTCCTCTTAGCCACACTTGTCCTTGACCCCCACGGCATGCCAAACGTACCAAAACAATTCTCAGCCTTCCCAGAAACCACCTGCAAGAGAGAGAGAGTGAGAATATTGGAGAAGACAAAGAGAACGTCGGAAAGAGTATCGCCGATGAGATCAAGAAAAATTCCACTTACACCATGTAGAAAGCAAGACTTTGAGGAAGGACTCAACAAAGATCTAGAACGTCTAGGTAAGCCAAACAATGTTGGAATAAACTTAAAATGGTGAAGGTTAGTTTTGTTAAAATAAACTTAATGTTAACTTTAATTTGTTAGGTTAGGAAAGTTAATTTGGCCCATAATTTTGTAGGGAATGATGGTAGGGGTTTATGAGCGTTTCTCTCACCCTATTATTAGTGTTAAAAAAGTATAAATAGTCCTTTTCCTGAAAAGTCAGACAAAAAAAAAAGTGAGAGCAAAAAACAGAGAGCAAATAAATAGAGAGCAATAGAAAAAGTTTTTTTTTTTATAAAATCAGCGTTCTTTGTCTCCTTGTCTCTCACTCTCTCGACATCTCTTTCACAAATATGCGAGTAGTATTTTTACAAAGCGGTATTGGAGCGTTCTATCGTTAGTTTGTGTGAGATTAATTCACAAACTAGTGATTTTTATTTTAACAAATTGGTATCAGAGCCGATGGTGAATGTGATGGGTCAAATGTCGCTGTCGTGACTAACGAAGACGAACTACGAGAATTGAAGCATCCAAATGAAAGCTCTTCTCGGTTCTCAAGATGCATGGGAGGTGGTCGAAGAAGGTTTCAAAGAACCAAAGGATACCACGGGTTATACGACGACACAAAACAAGACGTTAAAAGAATTGCAATCAAAGGATAAAGCAGCATTATACATGCTATTCCGAGCTGTTGATGAGTCGGGCTTTGAGAAGATTGCTAGGGCAACTACCTCAAAAGAAATATGGGACACTTTAGAAAAAGTGTTCAAAGGAACTGACCGAGTCAAACAAGTGTGTCTCCAAACTCTTCGTGGTGAATTGGAGAGCATGAAGATGAAAGAGTCAGAAAATGTATCTGACTACATTACGCGCGTACAAATTGTGGTAAACCAACTAAATTGAAACGGAGAAATGTTACCCGAAATGTGGGTTGTGGAGAAGATCTTGAGGTCATTAACTAACAACTTCGAGAATGTTGTATGTGCGATAGAAGAGTCAAAGGACCTAACAACGTTCACAGTCGATGAACTCGTCAGTTCTCTCGAGGCACACGAGCAATGTAAGAAGAAGGAGGAGACACTCGATCAAGCACTTGAAACCAAGGTATCAATAAAGATGAAATGGTACTCTGCTCTCAAAATATTCAACGTAGAGCTCGTGGAAATCATGAAAATGGTCGAGGTGGTCAAGGCAGCAAAAATGAAGTGCATTATAAGGAGAAGAGATAGTCAAGCCAAGCAAATTGGCGTGGAAGAGGACGCAGTCAAGGATATTATTCCAACATTCAGTACTATAAATTAAAAAATATGGTCACTATGCGAAGGATTGTAACTCCGACAAATGTTACAATTGTGGCAGAGTGGGGCATTTTGCAAGAGACTATCGAGCCGAGAAAAAGGTGGAAGAAACGATCAACCTAACTTTGGATGACGTAACAAACGAAAGCATTCTCTTGATAACCCAAAATGAAGAGCTGAAAATAAAAGAACACGGCGGCACGAAAGACGATGGCGATAGTCGTGAGACGGTGGAAACTGTTGGAAATGAGGTGATACACAACGGATTTGGTGAGATTACGATATCGAAGACGAGAAAATTTAAGAAGGATGAACAACCAGATAACAAAGAGCTTGAGCTCAAAGAGAGAGAGCTCCAATGGTGGGAAAGGAAATTTGAGAAAGAAAGAAGAAAGAGGACGAGAATGGAAGAGAAGATTTAGAAATGGAGATTGAAAGGTTAGAGAAGGAGGTGGCTGAGCTGAGTGAGAGTTCCTTATATCTCAAACAAGAGAAGGAAGAGAATGGGAAGATAATCTCTGAACTCGTGAAGAAAATTGAAGAAGGTGTGGAGAAAGAGAATGACTTGTTAATGAAGATTGATGATCTAGTGGAAGAGCTAGTGAGGGAGGAGAAAAATATAGAGATACTAACTCAACAGAGAGACTCACTCGACGTGAACCTGAATCAGGTCCAACAAGAGGTAGTGAGTTTACGACACACGAATGAGATAATCACTCGTGATAAAGCGAAATGGAGGAGGCAAAAATGGAAGTGGAAATGTCGTTGTGGACTTGCGAAGGGAATTGAGTAAACTGAAATAAGCTATGTCGTCTGAGTCAAGCGTGGGTAAGAACGAGAGAAATGAAAAGTTGGTGTCTCAAATGGGTTGTTCTCGAGAAGCTCCAAATGAAGTCTCGTCAGAAAATGACAAGCTTAGTTTGCTTGAGGACAAGGAGAGGAAATTGAAGAAACTATTATCAGCTTGAAATAACTAAAACAGGTCTGGTGTAATCGTTGAATATATCATTTAAGTTTATGGGGAAGTTTTGTCGGAGTGAAGGTTAGTTTTGTGAAAATAAATTTGATGTTTACTTTAGTTAATTTGTTAGGTTAGGAAGGTTAATTTGAAAAAGTCAGATGAAAGAAAAGGTGCAAGAGTTTTTTTAGAGGATGATGGTAGGAGTTTATGAGGGTTTCTCTCATCCAATTATTAGTGTTAGAAAAGGTATAAATAAGTAATTCTCTGTTAGCTACATAGGGTGCATTACCCCAATCGTGCTCCAAAGTTCCTCCGCCAAATTGTAGTACAGAATCATCTCCAAAAATCTCGGTTAGAGTAGGCATACGTGAATACCACCGAAAGTCACTGGCAGAACACTTGGTAAAAAGACCCAATCTTGAGTGAAATAAATACGGTGGCTTCGATCTTTTTTAACGAAATCATCACGTAGTAAATCAACAAAGCCTAAAGTGATAGTGATGTCTCTTTCCCCTTCAAGTTTACCTACTACCGTACCGGCGTGAATATGGTCTCCACCAGACAGACATAACGCTTTAGCTAGTACACGGAAGTGCATACCATGATTCTGCAAGAGCAAAAAACAGAGTGCAAAGAAATACTGAGCAACAAAAAAAGTTTTTTTTTATTTATAAAATCAGCCTTCTTTGTCCCCCTCGACATCTCCTTCACAAATACGCGATGTAGTATTTTCACAAATTGGTATCGGAGCGTTCTATCGTAGTGTGTGAGATTATTTTACAAATTAGTGAGTACAACACCTATCTATCGTGCTTTTTAATTAAGATCCATGCCTACGAGGAATGAACAAATCTTCATACGTTGAACCCTCTATTCTCAAGCTATACTAACGTATTGACACGTTCACCGTAACCAGAAGGTTAGACAACTCAGTCCATAGGAAAGGGACGACGAAAAAGCCATTGGAACGGCGTCAGAAGAAGAGAGAAAATTAGAAGAAAAATCGTGAAGAAATCGGGTAAGGAAGATGAAGCCCGTGGATCCGGATCGGATACCAAATAACCCAATATTCAAATCCTTCTGCCCACGACCCAAATAGCGACCCTCAGTCTAGTACTCGCGTCTGCAGCCCAACATCCACTACCTGAGAATGCCGCATCAACCCACCTACGACCCAAAGTCCCAAGGCTCGTAAGTCGTCAGCCCAGCACCGGCTGCGACCCGGTCACCTGCAACAACCCGCACCTCGACCTGCGCATATGTCAGTGCCCTGTTGCGCAATGTGCCACACTCGAACTCACTCACTCAGCTGGTAAAGGAGGAATTGCCTATTTTCCACCGATTCAACCATCCCGAAGCTGAAATTGACTTTGATTAAGGCAATTAAGACCAGTATAATATTCAATTTCATGATTTAAGTTAAATTAAGTTAACAAATTTGAGTTACTAATGAAACGTGATGGACATTCTAATAGGAAACGACAACTGACGATACTTGGAGCATGTTCGAGGAAGGGAAAGCGAACTTACTCGAATTTATGGAAACACCGACTAAGACCAACCAAGTGGTCTTACTATCGGTTTGGTTATAACTGTACATTGTATGATGACATGGCCCGTGGCTTCGTACGTTTCATATGCTTGTATGTTTGAATGATTATGTAATGATGTGTGTACAATATGATATATGCGAACGTTATGCTATATGTGACGAATGATATGTTTATCTTATAATATGACGTGCTTGATGATAACTCGAGACATGATATGTGAATGCTATGATATATGATATAGTATGATATGTACATAATATGATATGATAAGTTAGAAGATATGATGAGTTATGAGATGACTTATGTTTGACATGAATGATATATAATACGATTGACATGCAAATGACGAATTGGCATGAGATACAACCCCGGTATACACATGGAAGATATGATATGATATAAAGGAAAACACTAGAGGGGTTGTTATACATGATAATGAATGGAAAAATGTTGGGACCTCATGCATCATTATGTGTTCATGCATCAGGGGATACCCCTATTTTTTTTTACGATGGTATGGACAGTATATTACGAAGCAGGGAAATGATCATTATGTTTACCATAATGCTGCTATGATGGTCGCTATTCTTAATGGGTGTCCAGCATCAACAGCTATCAGAGAATGCTTACCGGACAAAAAAGGGCTCAGGAGATGTACGAGTCGGGTCCATAATCGCATGTGTGTAAAATAGTTAAATACACATTCAATTACTCGCTTAGGATATCTAGGAAAATAGACTAATATGATAAGTCTCATTACATCTAACCCCAATAGCAAGGTTGCCTGCTGAGTATTTCTAAAAATAATTCAGGCCTTGCTATTCTTATTTTTTTCAAGTAAAGGTAATTTTATCCTATACGGTTGATAACAGCGTCATAACCCAAGAGACTGTGACACATGTCTAAGGTAGTTTGCAATTTGAATTTAGTAGAGTATAGATTTGTATAGGTTAGTTTGCATTTCCATATAGTAGCCGATAGGTTAGTTAGTATAAGACATTTTTATTATATTATTTAAAGGCCTTTTAAAACCGGTAAGATTAATGTTATGTTTTTATGATAAAGTTTTGAATGAAATATTTCCGCATAATACGTTAATCTAACTAAAAATATTTCCGCATAATACGCTTATGATAATTTGAAAGCTCCAATCAATCTAACCAAAAATAGAATTACAACTCAATCTAATTCAATTACAACTCAATCTAATTCATACCATACTTTTAAGATTCTTATCAAAATTAATAATGTTTCGTATTTAAACTTTATCAGATTTTAATTATTAATGTGAAAGGTATCCGGTAAGATTTTTTAAATAATTAATTTTTTTTAATATATATATATATATATATACTGAGGCGTGGATATAAAGGGTTGAATAAAAAAAGGATTATTGTTGGCATATTTCACGTGGGTCACGTGTTTCACACCTATTCTAGAAAGAGGTAAAACTATTAATGAAGAGAGGTATAAATAGAAAATGTGGTTCGATGCTACTTATCTTTATGCCATAAACGCAATGTGCTTCCATGCAAACAATTTCTCCATATAAATAGAAAATGAATTTATGTTTTATGCAATAACTTTATATAAATATTAGAACGTATATTAGGTGTGCTAATTTAGAGAATAATCGTGAGTTTATAATCAAACAATACTATTTATATTGGGACAAGACCTTTTGAGAAGCCAAAGTAGCCATGAAAGTTTATGCTTAAAGTGGACAATATCATACCATTTTGGAGATCCGTAATTTCTAATATAGTATCAGAGTCATGCCCTAAACTTAGTCATGCAATAGAGTCCTTAAATGTCGAACAAAAGTATTGTGAGCCTCGAAGGCATAGTAAAAAATGTCAGACTCCATAAAAAAAAAGAAGTCGAACCTTGATTAAAGGGGAGATGTTGGATAAAAGTCCCACGTTAGTTTATAATTTAGGAATACTATCTCCATTGAGATGAGGCCTTTTGGGAAAGTCCACAGCAAAGTCAGGGACAATATCATAGTATTGTGGAGATCCGTAATTCCTAAGGATTAGAATTTATGCTCTAAGATCTCGTAATAAAAGATTTAATTCTTATTATAATAACCTTCGTGTACTTGCTAGCTATTATATTTACCGATGTAGTTTCACGCCCTCTCTTAAGACAGGTTCTACTGCAAAGGATAGAGTATTTGATCACCTTGAACGTGCTATTCTATATGGCTTAGGATTGGCTCGATAGTACCGGTATTACTACCATTTGGTAGGGTATTGATAGCACTAAGGATGTATTGGAGAAGAGATGGGAGGTGGAGACTCTAGTGACACCGACATATTACTAACTGTCAGATGAGCTACCTTAGTCATCCTAGGATGTCGTGGAGTTCTACTAGGTTATTAGGGGTATCTAGGTGGTTTAAGATACTCAAAGTTAGCTCCTCGAGGCTAATCCAATCTTTGGGTGCACTTAGATTTAGACTTCTGATCGCTGCTCACGATTCTTGGATGCACAGTCTACTGGAAACATATTGATTAAGGTCAATGTGTAAACCGTCCTAACTATAACATCCTAACCTTTACTTGGTTCACTCGTGCATGCTTATTAGGGAGATATTCCTATCAATCCCCTAAAGCATAGAACACATTCTTATCGTCACCTTAGTCATCTCTAGGTATTAAGGAGGTCTACTGGGTCCCCTAAGGAGGTTTAACGTGGTTGTTCGACTCTAGGGGACTTTGTTTTGACTCCTCGAGTCTTTCCTAGTCTAGGAGTATTAGGGTCTAGACCTACACACTACAGCTCACCGTCCTATGGTACTTAGTCTACTGAAAGCGTTTTGGCCTAAGTCATGGTCTAGTTAACTTAACAAAGTTTTAGGAAAAATCAATCTTTTCTATTTTTTTTATGCCACGTCACTATTTTATAATAAAATAGTAAATGCGAATTTGTATATTATTAAGTTGATCGAGGGGTGAAAAGAAATTATTATAGACTTTAAGGATGAAAGAGTAAAACTTTTAAATCTAAGGACTAAATGAACCAATTATCCAAAGTTCCGGGGCATGAACATAATTTCTAAAAATGTTTTTTTGGTTTCAAGTAGGACGATGACCCAAATGTGCGGCGCAGATGTTCAATGTTGTCCACGAATAACGGTGACCCTTGATTAAAAACCTTTAGGTTGGTAACAAAAAGCTGCTGCCCTTTTCCTCTCTCATTCTCCTCAGTCTCTCTCTCTCTCTCTCTCTTCTCCCCCTCTGCCATGGCTCTGCAAGTCTGGGAGACGTTGAAGGAGGCGATCGTGGCCTACACAGGCCTCTCTCCGTCGACCTTCTTCACAGTCTTGGCTCTTGGATTGGCCTTTTACTATCTCATTTCCAGTTTCTTCGGTCCCTCCGACTACGGAACACATACTAGGGACTTAGGGGAGCAGCTACAGCCTCTCCCTCCGCCTGTCCAAATCGGTGAGGTTTCTGAGGATGAGTTGAAGCAATACGATGGCTCCGATCCTGAGAAGCCTCTGCTCATGGCTATCAAGGGCCAGATCTACGATGTTTCTCAGAGCAGGTCGGTTGAGAATTTTCTTTTATTGAAAAATTTCCTCTCTGTTTTAGCTATTTAGTGTTTGGATGATCGTGATGTGTTTTGGTTCAGTTTCAATTAGTTCTTGTGTCAACGTCTTTGTTGAATTTCGTGATGGTAGGTGGAATGTTAGCCGGTTTTAGGTTTACAAAAGCTTTTTATATTTTATTTCAGTTTTTTGAAGTAATTGATTTTGTGCTTCGTTTTGCCTTCTACATCTCTCCTTCTCGTTCAAAGAGCTACTGATTCCTGCAAAATGAAACTTAATTTGATTCTACTGCATTGAACCGCATCGATTTTTTTTTTTTTTTTTTTTTTTTTTTTTTTTTTTTTTTTTTTTTTTT